>NW_013667685.1:45162-49599 GCF_000517525.1 Limulus polyphemus | reverse complement strand
CTGAAAAGGCGAGCATGTTCGGTGTGACGGGGATTCGAACCCGCGTCCCTCAGATTGCGAGTCGAGCGCCTTAACCATCTGGCCATTGACTTTATAATTTAAATCCAACATTTATATGTATTTTGAGAAGCATAGATAGGTATTTTGTTTTTAGAATTTCGCTCAGAGCTACACGAGAGTTATTTTTGCATAGCTGCCTTTACTTTTGAATTGATAGACTAAAGAACCCACCGCCAAAGCTTGAGCTACCCATGAGTGACCGAAGAGTTGGATTTGACCATCGTTATTGTAGTGCACACGGCCCAAAGAGCGGAACACGTTTTTATGGCAACGGGCTGCAAATCATAAAAACTCGAATTCACAGTCTGGCCATGCTAACCACTAAGCCACACTTGGCTCACCGTAGACCTAAAACAGTATTTGTTCGTTTGAAGTAGATATTATTAAGGTGTTATTTCCTAACCCGTAAGCTTAGTATGTAAACGTGTTATATAAATAACCACACGTGAAATATGCAGTAATAAAAATTATAATAATTCAGGTTGTAGTCATGAGTGTGCGTTTTAGTAAATTCTTTTATACTTTGTAATTGATATGGTAGGAAAACAAAGAGGTCTGAAGTATAAAATACAATTATTCGTAGAAACAGATACGATAAAACAAAATTATAAAATTGAAAAAATTAATTTACCTCCTTAAACGCACAGTCTGAACCAATCCCGAAATTTAGTGCCGCGTAACAGGAATCGTATAGCAGAGAATATTGTTTAAACATGAAATTCGTGATAAAATTTAGAGACGTGTAACAAGAATCGTATAGCAGAGAATACTGTTTAAACTTGAAATCCATGATGAAATTTAGTGCCCTGTAGCAGAGGATGTTGTTTAAAACTTGAAATTTAGCGTCGTATATCAGGAAAGAAAAATTTTAAGATTATAATACATGATGAAATTTAATGCAGTGTATCAGGAAAAAAAAATGTTTAAGCCTAAAATACTTGAAACCCATGAAGAAATTTAGTGCTGTGTAGCAAAGAATGTTGTTTAAACATGCAATTCACGATGGAATGTAATGTCTGGTAGAAAAGAAGAAAATTTAAACGTAAAATCTATGATAAAAGTTAGTGCCATATAGCAGAGGATATCGTTTAAACTTGAAATCCATGATGAAATTTAATGCCGTTTATCGGGGGTAAATATTTAAACTTGAAACTTAGTGCTGTGTATGAAAGAATAGTGTTTAAATTTGAAATCTGTAACAAAACGTAGTGTCGTATAACAAGAAAATATATTTAAACTTAGAATCCATCATGAAATTTTAGTGTCGTGTATCAGAAAATATTCTTTGAACATTAAATTTATGATGCAATTTAGTGCCGTGTAGCAGGGAAGCATGTTTAAACTTGAAATATGTCATGAAATTTAGTGTCGTGTAGCAGGGAGGAATATTTAAATTTGAAATCCATCATGAAATTTAGTGTCACTTAGCAGGAAAAAGTGTTTAAACTTTTAGGTAATCATAATATAGGCCCCCCAGTGGCACAGCGGTATGTCTGCGGACTTACAACGCTAGAATCCGGGTTTCGATACCCGTGGTGGGCAGAGCACAGATAGCCCTTGTGTAGCTTTGTGCATAATTAAAAACAACAACAACAATCATAATATAGATGAGAAGACCGTTTTAATTTGAAATCTTTCATAACATTTAATGTCGTGTGGCAGAAAAATAAATGTTTAAACTTGAAATCCATCTTGAAACTTAGTTCGTGCATCAGTGGAAAATGTTTAAAGGTTGGATTTAAAACTTCAAGAGTTTCTTCTTTCTTTCTCTCCTTAGATGAATACTAATTCCAACAAAACTGTTAATAAAAAAATACATTTTTAAATACATCTTTGTAAACAAACAATTAATCTAGATATAAAATACTGGATAACTCACTATAAAAAACATCATCGAATTAAACATAACCTCCGTTAATATAAATTACTTCTGTTAGTATTATACAATTTAAAACTGTTAATAAAAAAATACATTTTTAAATACATCTTTGTAAACAAACAATTAATCTAGATATAAAATACTGGATAACTCACTATAAAAAACATCATCGAATTCAACATAACCTCCGTTAATATAAATTAATTCTGTTAGTATTATACAATTTTTGAGTACTGGAATTATAAAATTAAAATAATGATCTTCAAAAAACGTTACTGGTTGCATATAAGTTATAGACTTTCACAGAAGCGTTTAAAAATAAGTGTACCAAACAGTTTCTAAAGTTGAAACAATCAAAAGAGAAACTATCAGTTTAAACATCAAACTATCTGTTTCCCTAAAAATATTAAACTTGATTGAATTAGCTTAATAAACTAAGTTAAGAGAAACGTCAGTATCTTTTTTTCTAGGGCTGAGAGCAACGCATTGTTTTTTGTTTTTTGTAAACTTGAATGGATCAGCTCACAAAACTCAGTTAAGCGAAACGTCAGTTTCTTTAATCTACGGCTAAGAGCAGCCCTGTGGTTCGCGTGTCGAGCTGTTATCGCCTCCTCCCCTACCCCCAAAAATCGTGCTAAACACCTTGCGGTCTGACAAGAGGGTAGCCCAAGAGTTGGTGGTGGTGATGTTGACAACCTACTTATCACTTCAAAATTAGAGACTGTTAGCCCAGATAGCCCTTGCGTAGATTTGCGCGAAATTCAAAAACAAACAAACAAATACTTCGTTTGGTTTCAGGACCACCGCCTAACCGGTAACATTAACGACAAGTATAACGAAAAAAACATAAAAGTGTATAAAAGAACAAAATATTATACTGTTGCTATTATTTAATTTGTACTGCCAAATTTTCTCCTCACAAGTCAATCAGAATGTAGGCTGAGACCCGATAGCAACGTTTGATTGGATGATTAGTCACGGGTTTGAATCCAACCCTGTCTTAGTTATTATTTCTTGAGAAGTGTTTTACTGTCACTTAACAAAAGTACATTTCTTCTCAAAACACTCTTCAGCAATTTGAAATAAAGAATAGGCTGTTGGTGATTCTACAAAACACTTTAGATCCCATCTCTATGCGCTTGGATTACAGTTTGATATTTTGTCCTTGTTCGTAATGTAGTTAACATAATCCGTCCTCGAGATATTTGCCTTAGCTTACATCCTTTGTAAACCTGACCTTGACATTTAAGAAAACTCTGCTCATCTGCGGTTTGTCGTTGACGTTCAATTTCGTGCTGATCGTAATTCTTGATAAAATAAAAACTGCTCTTGCGAGAAGGAACAACAACGGACTTTTACTAAGACAGCTGGGTTCTTATTCACAGAACAACAACTTGAACGGACTTTTGCTACAACAGCTGAGTTCTCATTCACAGAACAGCAACTTGAACGGACTTTTGCTACAACAACTAGGTTCTTATTCACAGAACAACAATTTGAACGGACTTTTGCTACAACAGCTGGGTTCTTATTCACAAAACAACAACTTGAACGGACTTTTACTATGACAACTGGGTTCCCATTCACAGAACAACAACTTGAACGGACTTTTGCTACAACAGCTGGGTTCTTATTTACAGACCAACAACTTGAACGGACTTTTACTAAGACAGCTGGGTTCTCATTCACAGAACAACAACTTGAACGGACTTTTGCTACAACAGCTGAGTTCTCATTCACAGAACAACAACTTTAACGGACTTTTGCTACAACAGCTGAGTTCTCATTCACAGAACAACAACTTTAACGGACTTTTACTATGACAACTGGGTTCTCATTCACAGAACAACAACTTTAACGGACTTTTGCTACGACAGCTGAGTTCACATTCACAGACCAACAACTTGAACGGACTTTTGCTACGACAATTGAGTTCTCATTCACAGAACAACAACTTGAACGGACTTTTGCCCCGACAGCTGGGTTCTCATTCACAGACCAACAACTTGAACGACTTTTGCTACGACAACTGGGTTCTCATTCACAGACCAACAACTTTAACGGACTTTTGCTACGACAACTGGGTTCTCATTCACAGACCAACAACTTTAACGGACTTTTGCTACGACAACTGGGTTCTCATTCACAGACCAACAACTTGTTCAATATCTGCATACTTAGTAATGAAACATCTGTAGGTTTCAGCTTGTTACGACTTATATTTTTCAGTATCTGCATACTTAGTAGTGAAACATCTGTAGGTTTCAGCTTGTTACGACTTACTATTTTTCAGTATCTGCATACTTAGTAGTGAAACATCTGTAGGTTTCAGCTTGTTACGACTTACTATTTTTCAGTATCTCAATACTTCGTCGTGAAACATCTGTAGGTTTCAGCTTGTTACGACTTACTATTTTTCAGTATCTCAATACGTAGTCGTGAAACATCTGTAGGTTTCAGCTTGTTACGACTTACTATTTTTCAGTATCTCAATACTT
>NW_013667685.1:37178-44423 GCF_000517525.1 Limulus polyphemus | reverse complement strand
CATGTCGGTTTCAGTTTATTAAGACTCAAAATATAATATATTGGTCTGCTACACAATAACTTCTAAAGAACACATGTCGGTTTCAGTTTATTAAGACTCAAAATATAATATATTGGTCTGCTACACAATAACTTCTAAAGAACACATGTCGGTTTCAGTTTATTGAGACTCAAAATATAATATCTTGGTCTGCTACACAATAACTTCTAAAGAACACATGTCGGTTTCAGTTTATTAAGACTCAAAATATAATATCTTGGTCTGCTACACAATAACTTCTAAAGAACACATGTCGGTTTCAGTTTATTAAGACTCAAAATATAATATGTTGATCTGCTACACAATAACTTCTAAAGAACACGTGTAGGTTTCGGTTTGTTACTTTCAACTTATCTTGGTTGTGTATATAATAACTTAAAGTTACTGACATCAAATGTGAGATCAACATTTGTGATTGTTGCTGGAAGTATAGTTAAGTTCATTGATTTTGAAATAACCTCAGCTACGTGAATTCATAGTTGTACTCATAAAGTAGTACTTATTTGTAGTTAAGCACAAAGCTATACAATAGGAACCCGGTTTCCAGCGTTATAAGTCCGCAGACTCACCGTTGTGCTACTGGGGAGAACCTACAATGCTATAGTAAAATCACTTCAGTTTTAAAATTAGTGAACATGATTTTAAATAAATAAAATGAATAGTTCATAGAGTGTTTCAATTATTTTCCATTCACAAAATACTCAGGGTTGAAGGTTTATTTCATATTTGTTTATTTGTTACTAGATTTTTCTACGATATACGGGAAGGGAAGTGGGGTGAAATGTTCTCACGTAACAAACGTAAATATGTTTTCTAAAATACTCTATGGCAATATTTTCGAAATCTTCGAGAGTTGCGAGATAAAGACACAAAATTAGCTGGAAACACATCATTTAACGTGATGTTTTGTTTTTAATGTTTAAGTTATTAACATCATTTGTTTCGTTGAAAGAGTTTATTCTACCCCTCAGAACTGATTACCTAGTCAAGTTATGAAAATCAGTTTTCTAGTTGAAAGCGCTTGTTCTAGACGTCAGAACTGATTACCTAGTCAAGTTATGAATATCAGTTTTTAGTTCAAAGAGTTTGTTCTACCGTCAGAACTGATTACCTAGTCAAGTTATGAAAGTCATTTTATAGTTGAAAGAGTTTGTTCTAGCCGTCAGAACTGATTGCCTAGTCAAGTTATGAATATCAGTTTTTTCGTTGAAAGAGTTTGTTCAAGCCGTTAAAACTAATTGCCTAGTCAAGTTATGAACATAATTTTTTAGTTTAAAGAGTTTGTTCTTGCCGTCAGAACTGATTGCCTAGTCAAGTTATGAAAGTCATTTTTCCGTTGAAAGAGTTTGTTCAAGCCGTTAAAATTAATTGCCTAGTCAAGTTTATGAACATAATTTTTTAGTTTAAAGAGTTTGTTCTTGCCGTCAGAACTGATTGCCTAGTCAAGTTATGAAAGTCATTTTTCCGTTGAAAGAGTTTGTTCAAGCCGTTAAAATTAATTGCCTAGTCAAGTTATGAACATCATGTTTTAGTTTAAAGAGTTTGTTCTTGCCGTCAGAACTGATTGCCTAGTCAAGTTATGAAAGTCATTTTTTTCGTTGAAAGAGTTTGTTCAAGCCGTTAAAATTAATTGCCTAGTCAAGTTATGAACATCATTTTTTAGTTGAAAGAGTTTGTTCTTTGCCGTCAGAACTGATTGACTAGTCAAACTATGAACATCATTTTTTAGTTCAAAGAGTTTGTTTTAGCCGTCAAAAACTAATTGCCTAGTCAAGTTATTAACATATTTTTTTTAGTTGAAAGAGTTTGTTCTAGCCGTTAGAATTGATTTCCTAGCAAGTTATGAAAGTCATTTTTATTTGAAAGAGCTTGTTCCAGACGTTAGAACTGATTGCTTAGTTAAGTTATGAACATCAGTTTTTAGTTCAAAGAGTTTGTTCTAGCCGTTAGAACTGATTGTCTAATCAAATTATGAACATCACTTTTCTAGTTGAAAGAGCTTGTTTTAACCGTCAAAACAAATTATCTAGTCAAGTTGTGAACATCATTTTTTTAGTTGAAAGAGTTTGTTCTAGCCGTCAGAGCTGATTGCCTAGTCAAGTTGATATAGCTTCAGTTTTTCTTTTCAGAATTCTGTGAAAAGCTACACAAGAGCTAGCTGCGCGCAGTTGTTCCTAATTGTGAGCTTAAGTACTAAATAGACTGTTTGTTTCTTTTAGCGTAAAGCCATACAATAGGCTATCTGCTCTTCGTCCAGCGCGGGGAATCGAATCCCAGATTTTATCATTATAAATTCGTAAATTAACCGTTGATCTACCAAAGGAAGTACTAATGGGAAGGGGCAGCTAGATAAACATAACCCACAGCCAATTCTTGGATTATTCATACTAATGGGAAGGAGCAGCTAGATAAACATAACCCACAGTCAATTCTTGGATTATTCATACTGATGGGAAGGGGCAGCTAGATAAACATAACCCACAGCCAATTCTTGGATTATTCATACTAATGGGAAGGAACAGCTAGATAAACATAACCCACAGTCAATTCTTGGATTATTCATACTAATGGGAAGGGGCAGCTAGATAAACATAACCCACAGCCAATTCTTGGATTATTCATACTACTGGGAAGGAGCAGCTAGATAAACATAACCCACAGCCAATTCTTGGATTATTCGTGTTTAATCAAATATTGGATAATGGCTCCCAAAGTGGAGATCACGCATCCATGAATCCAGTATTCACAGACGGGCATGCTAACCATCTGGCCACGCTCGGCATCATCTGTTTTGAAGATATTTATTTCAGAAGAATCACAAAAGTATATACATTTGGATATTTTAACCCCCCACACACACATACACACACATAAACACACAAGATATAACCTCAACATTTTTACCCTTTATCAATACACAGATTTAATGTTGAGAATGGTCGCTGTATGTTACAGTTTAGCTATATCGACAACATTAGCTCTCTTTAGACGTAGGTGAACATTCTATACATACAGCATACTTTATAAAATCCCGCTTTTTGTCAAGTTCCCTATTTGTTGTCCTCCCAAGCAGAACTGAACAGTTAGGATATTTCACCGACTTCGTAATTTTGAACTTATGAAACTTGCTTCGTGACATCAGAGTTGAAAATATTAGTAATATTTAACATACTTTCTTCGTAAGAATTCATAATCCTAATTAAACGCATACATTTTCTTTGCAGCAATCACGGTAGATAAAAACCTTTTGACAATTAATGTAGGGTAGCACTGGGAAAAATAAATCCATAATACTTATAAATAAGTAACAGAAGTCACAGCGACATGCTCCAAGTGTTCGATGATCTAGTTCGGTAACAATTAAAATAAATAAGTCAACAATAATGCACATGATCCTAATGCAATTAATTACTTGAAAGGAAATAATGTGGAGAAAGGTCTATGAAGTCGATAGCTACCAACTATAAACCTAATTCCTAAGCCTCTATCTTTCACGCTCTATTTCACTCTCCATATACAGGTCCCAAGTCCTGCATTCTGTTCATTATGTAAATTTATATCACCGTATCAACATAACGAAACAACGATATTTATGTTACCTTAGAGACAACTAGAAACAAGGGCATATAACTTTCTATTCAGGTGTAGTCTGGCTCTATTACAGCAAGTAAGTAATTAAAAAAAAATGCGTTAGTTTAAACAACTTTTACTTGTGATGTTTGCTGACTTGAAACTTTAAAGTTCCACAGACTGAAGATGTCATAGAAACAAAGTATAAGTATTGGAATTTATTATTTCCAAACAGAAGGAATTCAGTAATTTGAAACAGTTTTTACTTCGCGAAAAGTTTTCACTTGAATTTACATATAACTTAATATGGAAATGTTGCAATAAATAACGTAAGATAACACTTCAATGAACAGGATATTTTCGATTAAGCTCAATAGAGTTCAAAGACATTTTTCACCTTCATTTCTCCTACGTCACCATTCATATAATCAGGTATACAGGTCACTTTTATATCCTGTTTTAAAAACACTGTGTAAAAACTTGAGCTCTGTATAAACTGATGTATGATTTACAAGGGGCTCTGACGTGTTAATGTTACAGATCCTTTTATTACTTTAAGCATCTCTTATGACTTTTGTTTTTCATAAACGTACCTAAACTGTATACGTTTTACCTCTAGCAAGAGATGTCATTTTAAAACATGTCAGACTATTAATTTTGTATTTGAGTTCTTTGATTTTAAAAGCAGATGATTCATTTCATCCGCCCCCCAGTGGCACAGCAGTATGTCTGCGGACTTACAACGCTAGAAACCGGGTTTCGATACCCGTGGTGAGTAGAGCGTAGATAGCCCATCGTGTAGCTTTGCTTAATTTAAACCACTCAATGTTTTCCTCCCTTATTTAGAAAAGCCTACAAACAGTTCGTTAGATTTAACCCGTGCGGCTAGAGTTATATAGCTCATTTGTGTGTTGTATATTATTTTTTTATAATCATTGTTAATTGACTGGTATATCTTCATTGATCTCGAAACATCATATGTATATATCTTAACTTCTGATAATCTTCCAAAATATTATTATAATTAAATAACAATTAATTTACGAAGAAATATAAACAAAATATTTTTAGCTTAATCACACAATCCCTGCGTGCTAGCAATGTTTATCATACTTTTTAACTAGATGGCTCAAGTTTTTCCATTTTTCAGGGTTATTTATTTTCTATCCAAAATAAATTATATACGCCATGGGGGCATTATAATGTGACGGCCAATCCCACTATTCGCTGGTGAAAAAGTAGCCCAGGAATTGGCGGTGGGTGGTGTTGGCTAGTAGCTTTATCCTCTAGTCTATCACTGCTAAATGAGGGGCGGCTAGCGCGGATAGCCCTGGAGCTGCTTTGCAAGAAATTCAAAAAACAAATAGGCCTGGCATGGCCAGGTGGTTAAGGTGTTCGACTCGTAATTTGAGGGTCGTGAGTTCCAATCCCCATCCCACCAAACACGCTCGCCCTTTCACCAGTGAGGGCGTTATAATGTGACGGTAAATCTCACTATTCGTTAGTAAAAAGAGTAGTCCAAGAGTTGGCTGTGGATCGTTATGATTAGCTCTCTTCCCTCCAGTCTTTCACTGCTAAGTTAGGGACGACTAGCGCAGATAGCCCTCGTGTAGCTTTGCGCGAAATTCAAAACAAACAAAGACAAACAACCTTATCGACAAACCTCTGACTGGGAATGATGTGCCTTTTTGCTTTGTTTTTATCAACAGTTTACTAGTTTAACTCCAGTTTTATAATAGAATAAACACGAACATTTTATACATGTAGTTTTCGTTAAGTATCTGCTTTACTATCTAAATATAACATTACTATTAATTATTGAGTTGAACAATTTATCTCTTGAATGTGCTATTAATATACTTGTTTTTGTCCATATATATATATATATATACCATTGTATTTGTAATCACATATTGTAATACTTGTGTATGGAAGCACGTTATGCTAATATACTAGTAAATTCACAGAGAACGATTTATAAGCATTATGAAGTATTTTTATTTATGGGGGTCATACATCATGTTTCGACCTGAAAAAAACAGACCAATTTTCGGTCGAAACATGTAATCGTTATCTTATAAGTCATTGTCTGTGAATTGTAATACTTTTTGTCTGAGTTCAGCTATGTTTCTAGTTATATTGTATGAAATGATAGGCTCAATATTTCTGATTGTGTTCTAAGCTATGTTTCTAAGCGTTTTCAGCTGTATTTCATAGCACTAACAATTTTATTCTGAGGCATTTCTACTTATATTAGGTACTGTTTTAGCCATATACGTGTATTGCACATTGGAATATATCTAAATATATTGTAGTCTTTCCGTTTAATGCCCACGAGTGGTTCACCGGTAAGTCTGAAGGCTTATAACGCTAAAAATCGGGTTTCGATATCCGTGGTGGGCACATCACAGGTAGCCCATTATGTAGCTTTGTGCTTAACAACAACAAAAACCTTTCTTCTTACACTATTTATATTTTTTATATTAATTATGATATTATTTCCCCTATGTTAGAATTAATTCATCGTATCCTATCATCAGGTTAACCTATGAATATAACCCCGTTTTATCATTATTATTTAACAAACAAATGGAGATTTAGTTACATTAAGTCGGATATCTGCATAAATTAGAAACTGAGAATTTACATTTAAAAGTAAATTCAAAACACAAATATACTTAACAGAAACCAAATCTTTTTGATAGTAAGATCTATCAACCAGTAAACATACACACGCAGATGGGCAGAAAAATCTGGCATTGTAAACAGCCTATCAACAATAGAACGCTGGTGAATCTCCTATGAAGAGTGTATTGGCATTCCCTCGAATTAGTATAGTTTTAAAGTTAAACAGTTGTAAGCTGCCTAATTTATTTAGTGTTTTAGATCTATTTATTACGTTGGTAAATGTTCTGATACCTTCTGCTAATCACTAATTCCTTCTGCAAGTATATCACGCAGCTGTAACTACTGCATGAGTTACTGGAAGTTCAGTGTTGTCATGAAATTGTTGTAACTATAAGATAATTATACTCGTATGCTATAGTCTATACAGTCAATTATTTATACCGATATTTTCATTTCAAACACTTCAATTTGCTATCATTAGGAAAAAATCAAGACAAATGAACTCCAGGTTTAGAAAATAATATTTTTTTTAAACAAATTTTCTCTCCAGTTTAAACATCAACTTGTGTGAGTGCTGGAAGTATTAAACTCGGTCTTTCGCTACCCTTTACCACCACAGTAAGGAATTTCAAACGGCCTTCAACTTCTTCAGGCCGAGCGTGTCCTTGTAGCTAGCCTGCCGAGCTGTGGATCGCGTCCCCTTGTCGTCAAAAACATCTTTCTTTGGAGCCACGGGGATGCATTATAAGAGTGACGTCAGATCACTCTATTTGACTAGAGTAGCTCACAAATGTGTCTCACACACCCCCTTGCTGTAAATACGAGTAAAGACACAATCCCCTTGCTGTAAATATGACTAAAGACACATACCCCTTGCTGTAAAGAGGATTATAGACAGACGGTCCTTGCTATAAAGACGAGTAAAGACACAGTCCCCTTGCTGTAAAGACGAGTAAAGACACAGTCCCCATGCTGTAAAGACGAGTAAAGACACATACCACTTGCTGT
>NW_013667685.1:26776-36229 GCF_000517525.1 Limulus polyphemus | reverse complement strand
TAAAGACACACACCCCTTGCTGTAAAGACGAGTAAAGACACAATCCCCTTGCTGTAAAGACACACACCCCTTGCTGTAAAGACGAGTAAAGACACACGCCCCTTGCTTTAAAGATACATACCTCTGGCAGTAAAAACGAGTAAAGACACACGCCCATTGCTGTAAAGACGAGTAACGACACATACCCCTTGCTGTAAAGACGAGTAAAAACACATACCCTCTTTCTGTAAAGACGAGTAAAGAAACAAAGATAACTTTAATCAATGAATCAGAAGCTGGTGTATCAACTTATCTTAGATCCCTGATGATCTATAAAACTAGAAAGTCAAATATTGATAAACTTTTACCAGCTTTGATTTTGTCAGGATGACAAAAAAAGGGCGAGAATAATTTCTCATAACATTAAGCTAAGTTTAAAAATAAACCAATTATTATTATCTTAGAATAAAATTAAAACATATCAGTTTAATTACATATATATCAAATAAATCATTATAATGTGATATAATTTATTAAAACAGCAATTAGACACTGATATTTAACTATCTTTCTTATCTAATCTTCAAATGACTGACTTTTATATGCCGCTCAATACATACTCAATATATTGAGTGATTTTACTTGTTTTTCATATTATTACACTCGTTGTAAAGAACGCGTTTAAAATGCTAGTGAGATAGTTTTAGGGTTAAAGAAAGAAGAATAGTTCGTATCAAACGATTGTGTAATGTTTTATTGTTTGGACCTCTGGCGGTACCGTTTCCTGTATATTTAACTCACATATAATAAATAAATAGAATAAAAGTTTTCAGTTAATAAAATAATTTTATTGTTATCTTCTTGCCGATCCACAAACTTATGCTATAAAATGTTGATTGCTTTAAGTTACAGCAAATAAGCCTCGTTTCATTTCATTTGAATGTAAATAACGTTTTACGGTAATTACAACTGTAGTATTGCGGTGTTCGTGTTGTCAGCAAGCTTTTCAAAAGTTTTATTTGGTATTTGATAGTTTTATTTTTATTTTTTGTTCATTAAACTTACGTCTGGTAGAAAAGACCAGTTTAGGCAGACATCGAGTGTTTGTTGTTAATTGTTTAGTAGCCAGCGCTGCTTCAGGTTTCACGTTAAAAAATAGAGATAAAGTTGTTATAAAAGTAACAGAGAAAGAAGGAGTGGTTGAAAATATGCTGGAGAGAAAAAAAAAATACGATTTTTTCCTCTCTTATCTGCTAATCTGTTAGGCGTTATCTGGTTGGCTAAAAAGCAAAGTGTCATGTGTCAGGAATAATGATACTATGTCACATCAGGTTAAAAACATTGTCGTGACAACAACTACTTCAGTCGGTATGTCGTATGTCATTTATCATAGTCTCTTCAGAAAACTTCGCGTTTTCTTCTCTAGTTAAGACAATTTCGTGCTAACAAATGGTATTGTTATAACAGTCAGTTAGGTGAAACTGCCTTATCTTATAATATACTTTTCAAAAGATTATTTACAGTAAACTTGTCCAAAAAAAAAGCAACAAATGTTCTCTTAACGATAAGATTCTTATTGGAATTAGGACCACACGCGTACACATAAGTTCTATATTTCGTGCTGGCATAATCCCACCTAAAAGAAATTAGCTTTTCTTTTATTTGAAATTTTCATCAGAACGTTTTGGTGGTAACCAAAGAGTCACGTAAACCAAAACACCTTAGTAATCCAATTGAACACACACCTTAGTAATCCAATTGAACACACACCTTAGTAATCCAATTGAACACCGGACCAAGAATTTGAGTTGCGTATCTGGTTCTTGACAACCCCCCTTGCTAGTGTAACCACCCCCACCCCCTCGCGAGTGTAACCGCCGTCTCTGATTTATTGCTTAAGCGGGTGGCGCCCAGGTTAAATGCTAATTTCAAACCCAACGTGATAATATTCGATCCTGGTGTCGAAGAGTGGGAAGTGAGAGGTGGATGCCCTTGGTGGACATAGAGGGATCCTCTTTCTCTCTCAACAAGTATCAAACAAGCTTCATCGATTAATAACAACAAAAGGAAAAACGAAATATTTAATTCTTTTCTTTACCAAATCAAGGAGCGTGAATGGTTTCATGCAAATCAATTGTTCGTGTAAAATACACGCTAGATACGGACAAATACACGTTAATGTCACGATATACGTTAAACAACCAGAAACCAAAACCGACGGTTAGCTCAGGCCCTGCGTTCATGCAAATATATATTTATATAAAGTCCCTTATCAGACAAATGGATGTCAGGATGGCGCCAACAAATATAACACGTTCGCAACACGTGTAACTAAACTACTAGTTTAACGTAAGCTTGTTCTGCAGTTGCTTATTGCCCAGAGCCACATCTGTGAAGAAGGAGAGTGTCATAACACAGAGAATATACATGTAGTAGTAATTATCCAATTACTTACTAGGGTTAACAAGCAAACGTGAGCAAAATATTTAAGTCATGTTTCCTTGACTACCGTTGACCACAAGCTGCTAATAACACAGCTAGTCTGTCTGCGTGAAAACCGTTCTATTTTTGATTACATTTTTTTTTATTGCACCCGAAATATAAGCTTTAGAAAATGTCAACAGTTTAATTTATGAGGTCTTCTCATTACTAGAACTATTCATAGACGGAATACGTTTTTACTAGGAACGTATGAAATAGTTTAAAACGTAATTATCTTAAACAAAAACAACGTATTGTTGTTTTCATCAGTACTAACATTAAATAAATCAAACATTTTAAAGTTAACGTGACATGTACACATAAATATAGATTAGTTGATAATAATTATCAATGAAACCATAACGTACTTTTGATGATTCAAGTATTAATAAGAGTTTTCATTAATTTTTATTTGTTAAGCACAGATGATATCCAAGATTTTTAAGCATCGAAACTATTAAAGAACGTCCAAACTTCTATCTTTGGGGAGGTTGTCAAAATGGGATCTATAATAGTCATTCAAAGGGTATATATATATATATATATATTGCCACATTGATTTTTTGTGTACATATATATCGGAAATATTCGCCGGTAGGAGGAGCACATAAGACAGCGCACTTGCCAGTGTGTCACAGTAGAATTTGTGGGCTGTTTGTTGGGTTTTGATTTCATATCGTATAAAAGTCTAACGTTTCATGCAGTATATCTCAGATAAATGTCCTATTGAATGCCCCCCCCAGTGACACAGCGGTATGTCTGTGGACTTATACTGCTAGAAACCGTGTTTCGATACCCGTGGTGGACAGAGCACAGATAGCCCTTTGTGTAGCTTTGTGCTTAATAACAAACAACTTATTGAATGGGCATAGAAATGGCAATGTTCATTTTCGTATGAAAATAAGTATCAAAATCATTTGTTTTGTTCTCATTTGAATTGTTATTTATGTTCAATTGTCACTTGACCTTAATATACTCGATCTTATGAAATTGTTAACCGAAACAGTTTAGTTAACCTGAGATCACGATATTTCACGTTATCATGACAGTACAGTTATTCACTAATTTGCAAGTATTTACTTCTAGCTTCAACGAAGAAGGAACTTGACGCGCATTGGGGGTATGTTCTTACTTGCAGTTTTTATAACGCACTTCTCTACAACGCCAACCAGGTTTCGTTTGTTTGGAATTTCGCGCAAAGGGCTATCTGCGCTAGCCGTCCCTAATTTAGCAGTGAAAGACTAGAGAGAAGGCAGCTAGTCAACATCAACCACCACTAACTCTTGGGCTACTATTTTACCAACGAATAGTGGGATTAACTGTGGGATTATAACGCCCCCACGGCTGAAAGGGCGAGCATATTTGGTGGGACGGGGATTCGAACCTGCGACTCTCAGATTGTGCGTCAAGCTCCCTAACCACGTGGTCATGCTGGGCCACAATGTCAACAACTCCACAACATTACCTTGCTCTGTAAAATACTACTTGCTGGTGATCAAACGATTAATATATTTAAGTTTTAGATATAACTTTTTTTTAAGAATGTATATCTGATGTTTTTACAAATAGAAACTGCCTGTATCCCTTCCTTGTTTAAGAAACTGTGTCATAAATAGGGAGTTGTTTGAGTTCCTACGAGATCAGTTACATACTCATATAGTTGTAACGAATTAGGATGGAAAGAATAGATAGTTTAAATATATTGTTAACTTAATAAATCGATCTTACAACTAAGATATTGATTGTCATTGCAAATTAGGATGGCAAGAATAGATAGTTTAAATATATTGTTAACTTAATAAATCGATCTTACAACTAACATATTGATTGTCATTGCATCTATTCTTGCCATCCTAATTTCGATTTATTAAGTTAACAATATATTTAAACTAACTTACAATTAAATTTAATAAATTAACCTAATAAATATACTTAATAAACTAAATAATTGTTAGTGTAAACTAGGATGGCAAGAATAGATTATTTAAATATATTGTTAACTTAATAAATCGAACTTTCCATTAAATTTAATAAATTAACCTAATAAATATACTTAATAAACTAAATAATTGTTAGTGTAAACTAGGATGGCAAGAATAGATAATTTAAATATATTGTTAACTTAATAAATCGAACTTACAACTAAATTTAATTTATTTATTTGGAACAAATAAAAACACACATAAGTGACAGAGATTAAGTGTACATTACTAAGCAATACGAACACCTTCAGATCCGGGTAAAACTTGTTTTTACAGGAAGTTTGTTATCTAAGACCATTTACTGCAGGCACTGTCGTCGTCCCCAAGTGGTGAGATACTGAAGCTGATTAACATGTCCTGGGATATAATCAGTTTCATGATTTATTTGTAGCTTGTAATAATCAGTTCTAATATAATATCTAGTTTCCTGTAGTTCCAGTTTCTATGTTATATATCTGTGTGTGGGTGTGTGTTTAATTCATTTAACAATTTCAACCAAAAGTAGCTGTTTCCCAACTAACGTATATGGTGTAGGAATAAAATAACACCTATTCTACAAAATGTTGGTTATTAGTTTCGGTTATTATCAGTTGTCGTGGAATAGGTACATATAAACAATTCATATTATCAGTTGTCGTGAAATAGGTTTATAAACAATTCATATTATCGGTTATTATCAGTTGTCGTGGAATAGGTTTATAAACAATTCATATTATCGGTTGTCGTGGAATAGGTTTATAAACAATTCATATTATCACTTGTCGTGGAATAGGTATATATAAACAATTAATAATATCAGTTGTCGTGGAATAGGTTTATAAACAATTCATATTATCACTTGTCGTGGAATAGGTATATATAAACAATTAATAATATCAGTTGTCGTGGAATAGGTTTATAAACAATTCATATTATCGGTTGTCGTGGAATAGGTTTATAAACAATTCATATTATCGGTTGTCGTGGAATAGGTTTATAAACAATTAATATTATCGGTTGTCGTGGAATAGGTTTATAAACAATCCAGTGAAGACGTAGGCTGGTAATATTTGTTTAAACACTGGCGAGGTTTGAGTATGAATATACAAACAAATATTGATAAGAGAACACGTGTTTCAAACTCCTAACGATAGTTTGTCTTATTTGAGACAAATGTTTAGTTGAAATAGCGTTCACAATTATTCTCGCGGAATTAAAATCCTCGTGCTCCTTAAGAAAAGTTTCAAGTGATATTAAGTAAGATTGACACAATTCCTAGTTAAAAAATAAAGCATAAAAACCTGGATTTTTAGAACGTGTTTATTACACATTCTTGAAAAGCGCGGTCAAATGTATTTCGAGAAATGTACTGTTCTCACTAGTTAAAACTTACACCGTTATCTTATGTACAAAGTTCTGACTGAAAATAAAATATTCGTTTTAGTGGTTACAGAGTTTTTCAATGTCACCATATATTTCTCGTGTTTCAAACATAAAATCTTAATGGCATGGGTCTATTTTTATGTTACGTATAATTTCCAAAATTATCCATGAGCTCTAGTGCTGTATCCGCCATTATAAAAGCCCATATATATATATATATATCGTCGATGTGTGTTTATATATATATATATATATATCGTCGATGTGTGTTTATATATATATATCGTCGTTGTATGTTTATATATATATATATCGTCGTTGTATGTTTATATATATATATATATCGTCGATGTATGTTTATATATATATCGTCGTTGTGTGTTTATATATATATATATATATATATCGTTGATGTGTTGTGATTATATCCTGGTATAAAATTTTAATTCATGGAAAGAACATCTTAATGCTTCGATACAAGGAATATCGTATTTAGGGTGTGTCAGTTTTGGGTTTTAATGGGACATTTTTTTATTCATGCAAAGTGTCAAATTTCACTTTGAATGACACTTTCAGGTTTGAGACACATGTGACCTAATAGCATCTTGTTTTCGAATGCAGATTATCGATGAATATGTAACACAAGTCACACGTGGGGTGGTAATTTTTGCATCTTTTTTGAAACCTCCAAGAGATCGTACGACCTGTACCACTTACCAAGGACCGTGTTAATAGAAAAACTGCCCTAAAAAGAGAAGCGTTGACTATAAGCTGAAAACGTGGGTCACCTTATCACGCGTGTGTTACATTATATGTGTCACTGTCGCGTACACTCTGATGTTGTTTTTTACTCCTGCTGCATAAATCTTTCCTCGTGCTTACCTTATGCTTGTCCAAGTAAGGTCAATTGTTATTACGTCATTTTTTCCCCATTCTTTTACTTCTTTGTATTTCAGGATGAAACCAGGTCAGGTAAAGTCCCGCTTATACATCCTATTAGCATTCGTCGTGAAAATCAGTAGGAGCGGCTTCAAGCGGTGACATAATTGATTTCTTTGACGAATTAAATTCACTTCTGTGCCAAATTCAAAACCCAGTTAAATTCCACAACAGAACAAAAAGAATGAGCATTTTTGCTCGGTTTGTAGTAAAACGATTGAAATAAATTAGGTTAACGTCCGACTTACTTTCGAGGCGCCACCGCTAAAGCGCACATGCCCAAAATGGATAAAAACCATTGTTATAATGGTGGTCCAGAGGTGAAGCGGTTGTAACTATAGTTATTGTACAACGCGTTTCAAGTCGATGAGAAAAACTGTAATAAAAGCTCAATTATTTGCTTTGTTTGTAGATCGGGATCGGCACAGTTCTAAAGAATAGTGACGTTAAATAGATCTTAACTACAAATACAAATGTATTATACGTTACATACCTTTGATTAAGTATAGAAGGCAGTTCTACGTAAGAAAATGTCATTAGCCCAAAACTTTATGTTGCTTGATAATAAAAACAATTGAGGCCCTTTTTGTCAAAAATTTACTAAATACAATATTTTTTTTTAGTTTTGCCTTTTTTATAATAATAAATAATAATTATAATTTTATAATAATTTTTTTTTGTAATCTTTCTTGAAATATATTTAGCAATTTATCAGTGCTAAATGCCTGAAATTGTCTGCTGAATGTAAAAATACCAGTCAAGAAGATTAGCTTAAATTAAAGAATACAGTAGAACTGGAATTATGCGCAAGTGGGCTAGACGGTCGTGTCATAGGGTTCAAGTATGGCCTTTTGAACTACTGACCAGAAGCAAGGCAGCTTACTGTTACATGCGATTTGTCTGGTTCTTTGAAACGAATAGCGGTATTGACCGTTATATTTATATAGCTGAAATTGTGTAGTGTGTTCAGCTGCATCATGTCTCGGACCTTTCGTTATGTTCTCCGATACCCTGACCACTTAAGCCACATCCAGTCTATTTAATAAAACAGTAAGGGGGGCAAATTTTAGTAGTATCATTATTTCAACCTGAATTTTCAGAGTTTGGTGCGTGTACAACAATTAAATTGGTTTCCATTTTATAAGGATAGGGAGTAGTTATGTTACATGAGAACGTTTCCAGTGTGTCAACGAAAAGCTGACAAACATCAGTCACACTAGCTACAGTCTTTGACCACACTCGGTATCGTAAGGATGAAACGTAGGTACGTTATATATATATATAGAAGTATAATCCCAACGTGCCATGGAATCCTTGAAATACTATAATACTAGCAACATTCTCTGGCCAGACTCAACATCGTAATAATGTTGCTAGTATTATAGTATTTCAAGGATTCTATGGCACGCTGGGATTATACTCCTATGAATAACGTATATACATTTCATCCTTTGGCCAGACTCAACAAACAAAAATTATCTCAACTTTCAAAATGACCCATAACAAATTAATGTAATAAATGTACAGAAAAATAACTTCAACCGTTTTGGATAAGCTGAGATTCTTCTTTTCTGTTATTAACTAAATGAAATTACCTTATTGGATGCAATTAAAATTATTTCACATTCTGAAGTGGCTATTAACCAATCAACGTAGTTAATGATCTACAGAATATAGTGCTATTTGTATGGATGAGATTGAATTGTTTTACGTACAGGGTGGGACAAAACTAACTATATAGTTGGTTCCTGAACAATATGGTTTAATTTCTATCTGTTGCTCTGTAATAAACAATAATTAAATTGGTTTTAATTGCCTTTGTAATATTTTCTTTAGTACCAACCCTAATCATAGCAACTAAACCGCCTGTATTGTAAGTTTACCTTTTTCCTCACTCTCTCTCTCTCTCTTTCTCTATCTATTTATCTCTCTCTATATATATACAGAGAGAGAGAGAGAAAGAGAGAGGGAGATTCTTTTTTGAGTCCCAAGTCTGCTTACGGTGAATTTCGGGCAGACTTACCTGGCTGCGTCCATCTCCTCAAGGCAGCCGTCCCTAACTTAGCAGTAAAAGACTAGAGTGAAGGCAGCTAGCCAACAACCCCCACCGCCAACTTTTTTACGCTACTTTTTTTACAAACGAAAAGTGGTGCCTGTCACATTGTAATGCCCCACAGCTAAAAGCGCGTTTATGTTCGAAGAAGGGGATTCGAACTCACGACCCGCAGATTGTGAGTCGAGTACCCTAACTACCAGGTCACTATATGGATTTATATGTATATATATATATATAATTAACGGCTTTTCTGCTCCTAACCTGCAGTTTGATCAGGTAATTTAACCACAAGTGGTTGTACAAGTATGATTTATATTTTCATCCAGTCACATCGTTTCCAGTTTGATCAGGTAATTTAACCACAAGTGGTTGTACAAGTATGATTTATATTTTCATCCAGTCACATCGTTTCCAGTTTGATCAGGTAATTTAACCACAAGTGGTCGTACAAGTGTGATTTATATTTTCATCCATTCATATCGTTTCCAGTTTGATCAGGTAATTTAACCACAAGTGGTTGTACAAGTATGATTTATATTTTCATCCATTCACATCGTTTCCACTTTGATCATGTAATTTAACCACAAGTGGTTGTACAAGTATGATTTATATTTTCATCCATTCACATCGTTTCCACTTTGATCATGTAATTTA
>NW_013667685.1:21531-25806 GCF_000517525.1 Limulus polyphemus | reverse complement strand
TGATTTATATTTTCATCCATTCACATCGCTTCCAGTTTGATCATGTAATTTAACCACAAGTGGTTGTACAAGTGTTATTCATATTTTCATCCATTCACATCGTTTCCAGTTTGATCAGGTAATTTAACCACAAGTAGTTGTGTAAGTGTGATTTATATTTTCATCCATTCGTATCGTTTCCATTAAGGAAGTATTAATGTGCCTTTCACTCCTAAGTTCGTAGAATTGTGAAAACTTTTAAAGGACAATTTTGATGGCTTTACGGGGCTGTGTTCTAAAACGTTTTTTTAATGTACTTATAACAAAATATCATTGATATACTAACGAAATACCTCCTAATAAAACGAAACATTACTTTTGGTATCTGTATCCAGAGGAACTTCAAAAACAACATTAATAACTTTTAACAGTCAAAGTCTGAACATCACTGTCTGACCTATTCAAGTAAAAAAAATTACTCTACGCCTACAAAAATTAATCTCAACCAATACAAAACTGGATGAGATGTTAATGTTTAATTTTAACTCTGTACATTGCTCAAAATGCCGGAAGTCCTTGGTCCATATAAAAATGGGCTTTGAGTTTAGTTTTAAGATAAAACTTAACAACGAACAAGTTCTCAGACTTATTTGTAAGATCGTTAAGTTCCAAAGTAGTTTTAGTATTGAGTTTATAAGTGTTGTGAATTAACATTCAGCATTTACAATAACAACACTCAATACTGTGAAGAAGTCGGTGGCTTTCAAATATTTAGAATTTAATCAAACACTCAAGGCATCTTAACGCTGTCTTTTTTCCCCGTTTTCTTTTCAATCATCCAGTGTCATGACATTATAAGTGTTGTGAATTAACATTCAGCAGTTACAATAACAACACTCAATACTGTGAAGAGGTCGGTGGCTTTCAAATATTTAGAACTTAATCAAACACTCAAGGCATCTTAACGCTGTCTTTTTTTCCCCGTTTTTCTTTTCAATCATCCAGTGTCATGACATTAGCTAAACTGTGGCTTATTGAACGGTTGCTATAATCGAGTTATCTTTCAATTCGCTGGAAATGGAATTCTAAGCGAAAACAGCACTTTATATACCCGTGGGTTAAGCGGTATGGTCAGAAGCCTCTAGAGTTCAGGTAAGGTTGTTTCTAATTTTGACTACTGACCACAGAGGAGTCAGCTAACAACATACGCTGCCACAATGGCTTCGTCTAGCTTTTTGAACCGAATAACAAGATTGACTATGACTTTTATAATGAGCCTCCAGCTAAGAAAGAGTATGGAGCGCCTTTATTGCTATCACGTCTCGAAACTCGGACCACTCGATCCGCAGCTACGTCTGTGTTTTATATGTAATGCCTGAAGGAACAATTTTGTATCCTGACTCTATCCGCCAGCTGTATAACAATGCTCAATTTTGGAAAGTGTAATGTTTTCCGAAGTCCACTCGTTGTGTCGTTAAACACTATTTGTATAACCCCAAAATTGTTGTACCTTAAACCTACACATCTATTAAGTCATAATACATAACTAAGTCCACTCGTTGTGTCGTTAAACACTATTTGTATAACCCCAAAATTGTTGTACCTTAAACCTACACATCTATTAAGTCATAATACATAACTAAGTCCACTCGTTGTGTCGTTAAACACTATTTGTATAACCCCAAAATTGTTGTACCTTAAACCTACACATCTATTAAGTCATAATACATAACTAAGTCCACTCGTTGTGTCGTTAAACACTATTTGTATAACCCCAAAATTGTTGTACCTTAAATCTACATATCTATTAAGTCATAATACATAACTAAGTCCACTCGTTGTGTCGTTAAACACTATTTGTATAACCCCAAAATTGTTGTACCTTAAATCTACACATCTATTAAGTCCTAATTTTCTTGCACGTAATCGAATCGTGCATAATTTAGTATAGGAAAGATGAATCACTTTGAAATCTTAATTATCATACAATTAAATATTTTCAATATTTGAATTTCTGTGAAATTCAATACACAGTATTATTCCTATTTTCTAAGTGAATTTACATTAGATATAGAATTAATTTATACATATACATCTGACAACTTGTGGCGCGAATGACCAGGATTCTTAATCATAAGTATAGAAATAATACATTGTACGCCATTTTAGGCATGCATGCATGCCTTAATATGCATGTTACTGTTATATAGTCTGAAATGGTTCTTTAAATTAGATAAAGATGAATTAAATATTATTGTTACTAATTCCATGATCTATATAAAATTGATCCTGAAAACAGAGTCTGTGTACAGATGTTTTTAAGAATATTCGGAGGCTAAAACTAATAGTGGTAATAAGGTATATCAAACCTGAGACGTGGTGTTTCAATCCTTTAAACTCTAAGTCAGAAGGCCATATTTTCAAACAAATCCAGAGACAACTAATCCGAGAGATGGACATAGAATAATTTTAGTGGTATAAAACTAACAAGAAATTACTCAGGACAATTATTTAATTGTTCGTTCACCGATGGGTTAACTTTAAGTTTACGGTTTGTTTGTTTTGAATTTCGCGCAAAGCTACACGAGGGCTATCTGCGCTAGCCGTCCTTAATTTAGAGGGAAGGCAGCTAGTCATCACCACCCACCGCCACCTCTTGGGCTACTCTTTTATCAACGAATAGTGGGATTGGCCATCACCTTATAACGCCCCCACGGCTGAAAGGGCGAGCATGTTTGGTGGGTCGGGGATTCGAACCCGCGACCCTCAGATTGCGAGTTGAGCACCCTAACCACCTGTAGACAGGTTAAAGTGCACATTTCATGATTAACCTTTTAGAGAGCTTTCAAAATTTTATCAGATAACTTTACTATTACTCATAACACTGTAAGTACTCAAAATATTTGTTGTTGTTTTTTAAGTATTTTTTTATTTATTCTTCTACGTTCTAATAAAAATTACTAAAATTTAAGCGTTTGTGAATAAAAAGTATTTATTGGTTGATGAATAAGTTTGCTGAAAGGGAAATAGGATTTTATAAGTATGTGCACAAATATAAGTATGTGCACAGATATACCGCTAAATTCCAAACATCCAAGAAAAATCAAATACTTGCGATGTTTATTGGATTGGCTCCGAAAATATACTGTAATAAAGGTTTTCACAGATTCAAAGTGCAATTTTATTACCCTGGGGAATTCTCGTAATAAACATTGTAGGAGGCATAAG
Source organism: Limulus polyphemus (assembly GCF_000517525.1). Classification (NCBI taxonomy): domain Eukaryota; kingdom Metazoa; phylum Arthropoda; class Merostomata; order Xiphosura; family Limulidae; genus Limulus; species Limulus polyphemus. The sequence goes on along the minus strand of NW_013667685.1, from coordinate 22,599 downwards.
CTGATAAATTCCACATAATGTTTTTTTGGAGAAGGGGTCAAGTCCGCTTATTTCTGTGCGCGTGCTTTGTTGCTCTCGAGCGGTGATTTATTGCTTTTTTTTTGCAGACACCAAACAAAATTCGGACCTTAAAATTCAGAAACTTAGTATGTTCAATATGGAATCCAGCTGTGCGTGGCTCATTTTTTATATTAAGAGCACCTTGCTATACAGGGTATTTGGACACAGTTGTAAGGATGCCCTTAATGCCGAGGTTCTACTGTACCTTTGAACTTGTTTCAATTACAACACAATACACACAAGAGAAAATATCTCAACAATAAAACTGGCAGAAAATCATGATGAATACTATGGGTTAAGGTTGGATTTAACACCAGAAGCTAGTGCAGTTCCAGTGGTGTGAATGTGTGTGGCATAAACTTTTAAATCAATTATAATCAAGGGGTTATCAAACAAAAACAAAACGTTTTGTTTGTGTTAATATTAAAGTTTTAAATAGCTCTGGAAGAGCCTCCTCTAGCCTATGCTAGTCCACCAGTGATTTTGACAATTAGGTATATGTTTATGGAAAATGTTTCAATGATTTGAAAAAAAAAAAAAAACTCTTAAGAAATTTCGCGCAAAGCTACACGAGGGCTATCTGCGCTGGCCGTCTCTAATTTAGCAGTGTAAGACAAGAGGGAAGGCAGCTAGTCATCACCACCCACCGCCAACTCTTGGGCTATTCTTTTACCAATGAATAGTGGGATTGACCGTCACATTATAACGCCCCCACGGCTGAAAGGGCGAACATGTTTGGTGAGTCGGGGATTCGAACCCGCGACCCGCAGATTGCTTAAGAAATGAATAAATTCTCTGTAAACACTGAGGTTCCAGAAGCAACTTATACTTTTTTATTTTGAATCATAAGTTTCATATTAAAATTTACTTTGGTCACTTTCTTACATTTCTTTATAATATTTAAGGTGAAGCCGCTGTTTTTTTATTTGTTTTTCGTTGTTGTTTTTTTTCTTTCTTTATCTCTCCCATGTGTAAAAAAAAATACCACCTTGGTAGAAACAAGATCTC
>NW_013667685.1:15861-20706 GCF_000517525.1 Limulus polyphemus | reverse complement strand
AACTCGTGTTAAAACAGATCAAATTAATGATGTTTTCCCAGTAACAAATCGTATTTAAACAGATCAGATTAATGGTGTTTTCATAGTAACAACTCGTGTTAAAACAGATCAACTTAATGATGTTTTCCCAGTAACAAATCGTATTTAAAACAGATCAGATTAATGGTGTTTTCATAGTAACAACTCGTGTTAAAACAGATCAACTTAATGATGTTTTCCCAGTAACAAATCGTATTTAAAACAGATCAGATTAATGGTGTTTTCATAGTAACAACTCGTGTTAAAACAGATCAGATTAATGGTGTTTTCATAGTAACAACTCGTGTTAAAACAGATCAACTTAATGGTGTTTTCATAGTAACAACTCGTGTTAAAACAGATCAGATTAATGGTGTTTTCATAGTAACAACTCGTGTTAAAACAGATCAACTTAATGGTGTTTTCCCAGTAACATATCGTATTGAAACAAATCAACTTAATGGTATTTTCATAGTAAAAACGATGTTTTAGAGCGTTTCATTTTTTCATAGATAATATGGCTTGTGAAGCGATAACAGCGGAATATACTTCAATTATATAAAACCTATTTCAGATGTAGATTTAATATCTTATATTATTATCATTACTTCCAGTGTGGACTAACAAATACTTGAAAATACCCCAAATAAACACATTTGTCTCAGATTCAAATATAATGACTAGGATCTCTTTATCACAAACATCCATTATCTTACAGAGTAAAAAACATACTGTTGTAACTTACTTACTTAAAGTGAGATTAAAATAAGAAACTTACTTCTGATCTTCTAAAATGTTAAATTTGGATCAAACTGTAGGTAAGAAAGTGCTTTAACTATCTTGGGTTTGTGGGTGAAATGGGTTTTTATGAAGTTTACTTTGAATATTAATTGAGTTTTAAATAATCGACGTTTATAAATATCCACTACTTAATTACCGTCAGAAATTACTCCTAACGTTCTTTCCATCTCACTATAACATGTGCCTAAAGTTAAAAACTACTTCTAAAGTTCTTTCCAACTCACTATAACATGTGCCTAAAGTTAAAAACTACTCCTAACGTTCTTTCCATCTCACTATAACATGTGCCTAAAGTTAAAAACTACTCCTAACGTTCTTTCCGTCTCACTATAACATGTGCCTAAAGTTAAAAACTACTTCTAAAGTTCTTTCCAACTCACTATAGCATGTGCCTAGAATGGAAAACCACTCCTAAAGTTCTTTCCATCTCTCCCTAACACACGTCTAATACATAGCAACTTCGAGTTCTCTCAACATTATACCCGGACACGTATTTAATGTTGTAATTACCCCCATCGCTCACTTTATGTGTTTAATTTAAAATTCTACTTCCAATTGTTTATGTTGAGTTCCTTTAATCAACAATTATCCATTGAGTTGATACCTCAATAAATAAAACACAATAAATTCCATTAGATCTAATATCAAACATCTTAATTCCTTTAATAGAAATGCTATAATTTCGAGTATTTATTTCCTATATAAGTAATGTTCAAGACTTTACTAAAGATTCCATGCTAACGCGATCTGGCCTACTACGCGCCTATTTTTCAGGTATAACTGTTAATTTTTGATACCTTAACTCCTTTCTTTTCATTTAATAAATTCTTTAAGCTGTATTCTCTGGAATATATTTGTTTGTTTTTAAGCGCGAAACTACAACAACTGGTCATTTTCGCTGTACTCATCATCCTAATTTTTAACGTTATAATCCCTCTAGTTTACCGCTGAAGTTTACCACCAGGAGGCTTTGAAAATCGATATTGGGTGAACTCCTCCTTCTTAAGTGTAGCAGAAAAGCTGTTATCATCTTATACAGAGTTTATCCTCACGAATCATAAATATATCACTAAACTGCTCTTTCGATTAAATTTATTATTTGACCGAACATAAATTAACGATACATATGCAGTGTGATTTCCATATATTTTAATTTATATGGTTCATTTTAGGGGATAAAAGAGAACATATTGATGTTCAGTCGATATAAGTCAACTCACAAAACTGTTATAATTGTAAACTAAGCTACCAAAGCTCGTCGCCCATCTTACCACGGTCCAGTTAAGTAATCAGAATTCCAACACAGACAAAAAAAAGAATAAGAGATAACTGAGCAGTGGAAGTATAAAACTAGGTTAGTTGTATGGGCACTAGAGAAGAGAGTTGGGCAAGTGCTGTTTTTCACTGGAATGACTTCGCTAAGTAGATCAGAACTTTTATTGGTATTTTGGGTGGGTCTCTGAATGTTTCTAGAATCAATCATTTCCTTCGTGTGATAAAGCTTTATTTGAGCACGATAGTTACGAGATAAAGTAACATATACCCTCATAATATTTACTTCTTGTATTGAGACTCAGCGGTTACACCTCAAATACTTTAACCTCATTGCTAAAATATCTTTCATTGTTCAGATTACGGATTTTCTAAAAATTCAAACGTATTCTCTATTTATTTCTCAAAACGAATACAGAATATTGTTGTTAAAGAAGGCTTTGTACGTTTGTGGGTCCGACAAATACAGAATATTGTTGTAATAGAAGGCTTTGTACGATTGTGGGTCCGACAAATACAGAATATTGTTGTAAAAGAAGGCTTTGTACGTTTGTGGGTCCCACAAATACAGAATATTGTTGTAAAAGAAGGCTTTGTACGTTTGTGGGTCCCACAAATACAGAATATTGTTGTAAAAGAAGACTTTGGACGTTTGTGGGTCCGACAAATACAGAATATTGTTGTAAAAGAAGGCTTTGTACGTTTGTGGGTCCCACAAATACAGAATATTGTTGTAAAAGAAGACTTTGGACGTTTGTGGGTCCGACAAATACAGAATATTGTTGTAAAAGAAGACTTTGGACGTTTGTGGGTCCGACAAATACAGAATATTGTTGTAAAAGAAGACTTTGGACGTTTGTGGGTCCGACAAATACAGAATATTGTTGTAAAAGAAGACTTTGGACGTTTGTGGGTCCGACAAATACAGAATATTGTTGTAAAAGAAGGCTTTGGACGTTTGTGAGTCTCAAAGTGCGGATAGTAATTTTTTATTTATATTTATTTTTTGAGTGGTAACGAGACGTGAACGACGGAACTTGAGATCCACAGCCCTGCACACTAACCAGTCCGGGCTTAGCTGAATCTGCAGAGCGTTACTCAGACAAGGAAAAACGTATTTTGAACAACATTATTACTTGAAATATTCCATTTGAAACAAATAGATATAAGTTTATTAAAACCCCATAGCACCGCGTTCAAAAAATTTGATATCCTTCAGCATCTGACAGCTAGAATTAAGACTTCTTTTGACAATATTTGTAATAGCAAATCTAAATTATCATGTAAAGAAATATTTCTAAAATAGGCTTAGCAAATCACAGTTTAATTGCTCAAAGTTAATTTATATATATATATAAATCTTTGTTTAGTCACCATTATTAAAGGATTTCTTTCATTTATCACCAACCAATTTCACTTTCTTTCTAGAGATGTCAAATATATATAATGAAATCATTGAAACAGATTCGTAAAGCCAAACGTTTTTTGACGTGTTAGACTTTAGGGGATTTGGTTCGGTGATCAGTCGAAAGTGTTTGCTCTACCTACCCACAAGACTTCCAGCTATATCCAAAATTAAAATCAGAGCTTTAATGAAACTTAACCAGTTTTTAAATAATTTTATTTTCTTATAAACTGACAATTTTAATTAAGGAAATACTATTAACCTTGACAGTCGTAAATACTGACAGTTTCCTTTTGTGATTGATCAAGATTTTGGCTGCTTGATGACAGTATATTAAGCTTCCGCTAACAGTTTCAAAAACAGTTTATTCGTCAATTTCAAACGTTTTAGGTGTATCGAAGAAAAGTGCTCTAAAATTGAAAACCTACAAAAATATTGTTTTAAGCTACTAAACAATGTTTCGTGTGAACGCCCTTTCTGACGTGCTTACAACAAATCTATGTTTGACTGCTTACATGTACCAATCTAATATAAATGAACGTTTGTTTCCATTTTAATACAATTATATTTACTTATTAAACAGTTTTAAAGAATTAGTATGCTATTGGTTTAATTAGCAGACAAAATAAATATTCGTGAAAGTTCTGAACAGTAAACATACAAGTCACACAGAAATTAATCAGCATCAGAGTTTTTTTTTTAATCAATGATTATTTTAATTTATTGTATAATACTAAATTTTATGGTCTAATTTCTGATTGACAGTTTATATCACATCCGCGCTATTTCGTGTGAATTCTTTGGTATTTCGCGCCATCTATCGTTTCTGCAAGCAACTACACTACGCGTTATAAACCAACATAGTAAACTAACTTCCTACAAATATTGGAAAACAAGAATCGTTGATGCTACCAATCTGTTATTTTTATGTGGTCTATAATACAAAAATTTTGAAATATTGTTGTTGTTTTTTATCTCCATAACTAAAATATGGCGAAAGAGTATGATGAGGCCTGTTAATGGATTCGCCAGATGTCATCGAGTTACGCCTGTTTGAAGAAGTTCCAGCCTCGCCTATAGCCACAAGTAAGTATAAACCAAAGTAAGAAACTCAACCTCTTTTTAGTACTGAAACTCTGTCTAGTTATATTGTGTTTGAGATGTCCTTTAATCACGACAAATATTTGCCAAAAACAAAAATCGTAATTTTAATAGATGAGAAAACAATATTTTATTAAACTCATTTACCAATGAAACTAATCATTTATAGCGCTTTCAGCAAACACATCGGAATTTATTAAATATTTCATAGAACGATATTACTTTTTTAAAAATATATCGAAGCTGTT
>NW_013667685.1:7572-14861 GCF_000517525.1 Limulus polyphemus | reverse complement strand
GGAAGGGGGCATATCGAAAGTGATAACAAATCAAATAATTTATAAACAAGTTTATAAAAGAGTTTGTATCTCACAGTTTACAGCCAATAAAATATATCTTTATTTATCCTGAGATCACTTTATTTTAGGAAAGATATTCCTGAATTTTTTGGCAATAAATAGCCATAATTCTCTATTCTTTAGCTTTTTCACTTTTTTTTTACGTTACACCTAGATTTCTCCCTGGTAACATCCCAGCTTTTTTACTTTTGAAATAATTTGCCTGGGTTGAAGTAAATTTCAATCTTGGGTTGGAGTAAATTTCTATTTGTTCTACTTTATTCGGATCAACTTGTCCTGCCCCTCGGTGGCTCAGCGTTATGTCTATGGGCTTATAACACTAAAAATTAGCTTTCGATACCCACGGTGAGCAGGTCACAGATAGCCCATTGTGTGGCTTTGTGCTTTACAACAAACTAACTCGTCCATGTAGCGAAATTATAATTGTTTTGAAACCATAACTTAACTATTTTAATAAGGTGCGTATTGAATTGGTTAGTGTTAGCTTAGGCTTGATACCCATCGTGGGTAGAGCACACACATTGTTTATAGGTTTTACAGATTGGAATTTACCTCAGAAATGCTAGGCGTGGTCTAGTGGTTAGGTGCCGAATTGTGAATCTGATGATCTGTGGTTCGCATCCCTTTATAACAGTAATAATGAAATCTCACTATTCGACCTGGTCCAAGAGTTGGCGGTGTGTGCTGTTTGTTACCTGCCTTTCTTCTAGTCTATCAGTTCAAAATTATAGGAGACCAAAACAAAATAACCCTTTGTGAAACTTTGTATGAAAATTCCAAATAAACAAATAATCACCTCAGACAGTATTGAAGAGGATGGTTAGTGTTCACAGTTTGTTTGATAATTTGTCTGGAAAATAAAACGAAAACGAAAAACAATATACTTTTAATGCAATAAAACATCCTCTCTCAACCCATGGGTCGCGAACGAATATTGGGTCATCCGAATGTGTGAAAGGGTGACTAACGGAGACTTATATTTACTAGCTATTTAGTAAGCCATATATTGATGAGCTTTTTTTATTGAAGCTACTTACAGGATTGTGATTTGCTATCAATATTTAAAAATGGGTCCTGAGTAAAAAAAAAAGTTGAGAAACGCTTCATTAAATTATATATCTAAATTTGTAGGTCAAGTAGTACCAACAGTTCATAATTTTAGAGTACATTAAACGCTACCACAGAACACGATCACACATTACTTAAATACAGTTTCCACCGTCTGAAATTTAAAGTTATAGCCAAACGACTAATCTCTCGGATACGAGAGGAAGAGAGAGTGTGTGTGTGGGGGGGGGGGGGTCTTTAATGAGATTCTTACCTTCACAAGAACAAACAGGCCCTTTTAGCAGTAAGAGCAAGGAAACAAAGCTACAGTTATTTTGAAATGCAAATCAGGTCACAATCAGCACACTTAGAAGCTTTAGCTACAAAGATGTTCCTGGTGCCAGTACAACAACAACAAAGAAAACGAAAAACACTTGAATATCTGTAAGACATATTGTCCGATCAGAATCGCCAATAAGAAATTCAAAAATCGAATGTAACCAACGATGCTACACTGTATATCCTGGTTGGGAGCATAAAGTATTCTGTCTGTGGTCAGATTGACCTCATCATCATTATTACTTGGACCTCTTTAAGAAATGGTTGGAATGAATGCAGTAACAGTCTTAAATCAGTTATTGCACAACTTAACCGTGCTCGAGGGAACACGCTTAAATTTATAACACTGGTCAAACAAAAGGTTGTACTTCCAAGTTTATGTAATCGTGAAGCCAAAACCTTTGAACTCTGTTCAATAACTGTCAAAATGAGAATCTCGATAAAGTAACAAAATTTAAAATAATAACAGTATTAGTACAATTTTCTTCTAGTTACTCGAATGACCAATATTATAGTTAAAGTATGTTAAAAGTATTGTTATTTTATGTCATTTGGAGTTAGTGTCAGAAACATTATTGAAGAAATTAATGAATTTGTTATTGTTGTATGGACTGGACTTGAAATTATTTTTACCAAATAATACAAAAGAACCCACCCAACAATAGAACAGGTTACAAAAGAACCCTCTGTTCTATTGTTGGATGGGTTCTTTTGTAACCTGTTCTATTGTTGGGTGGGTTCTTTTGTAACCTGTTCTATTGTTGGGTGGGTTCTTTTGTAACCTGTTCTATTGTTGGTGGGTTCTTTTGTAACCTGTTCTATTGTTGGGTTTACAAAAGAACCCACCCAACAATAGAACAGGTTACAAAAGAACCCACCCAACAATAGAACCGGTTACAAACAATATCATTTCTACATTTTAGGTCATTTTTTTCTTATAACTGTGTTAGTAAACCAATATTCTATTTTTGCTGTAAAAATATATAAGTTTGATTTCTGATCCCAAAAATACCTTAAGATCAATGATTTCTTTTCCATTTTTACGTAAGTTCAAAAAAAAATTAATTTTAGTGATTCATCCTACGTTAATTCACGTTGTTTGTCCGCGATCTTCTCCAACGATTTGAAGATAGCAGAACTCAAATTGGCATGTGAACTTATGGCGGCCTAGGGGAGGTGAATCCTTATCTATTGGGCGTGGGGAGCTAACATATGTCATTCAGATATCACTTGGGTCTAAGTGTAGGCTTTCAGAGTCGCTGAACTCGAATCTGGCATTGTGCTTTGTGTTTAGGTCCCCCCTTGGGATCTTGGAGTCCCCATATTTGAAAATATATTCAAACCCCCACTCACAGGCTATTGATATTAAACTTGGCACACTTACTCAGGTACCATAGGCGAGGATTTGTTTTCTGATGTGAACCTTCTTGTGGTATTGATAAATGTAATTGTGAATAATGGAAGAGACGTCTTACTTTAGTTTTTATAATTGTCTTTATTTGTAATACTATTAGGAAGTTTGTCAACTTTCAGACAAATCTGCACATTTTTACGTCAAATATACTTCTTTCTAATTTAAAGACTTATGGTTCAGTTGTAACTCTCACCTAATGATTCAGAGTTCGACTTTCCTATAATCTAATTATTCCCAATGCATCTAGTGATTCACGGTTCAACTGTACGCCTAATCTAGCAAATCACGGTTCAGTTGTACCTCTCATATTTAGTGACGCATAGTTCAACTGTACTTCTAGTGAAACCCAGATCAGTTGTACCTCTAGTGATACCCAGTTCAGTTGTACCTCTAGTATTATACAGTCCAGCTGTACTTCTAGTGATACTCAGTTCAGCTGTACCTCTAGTGATGCTCAGTTCAGCTGTACCTCTAGTGACACCCAGTTCATCTGTACCTCTAGTGATACCCAGTTCAACTGTAATTCTAGTGATACTCAGTTCAGCTGTACCTCTAGTGAAACCCAGATCATTTGTACCTCTAGTAGCATCCAGTTCAGCTGTACCTCTAGTGATACCCAGTTCAGCTGTACCTCTAGTGATACCCAGTTCAGCTGTACCTCTAGTGACACCCAGTTCAGCTGTACCTCTAGTGACACCCAGTTCAGCTGTACCTCTAGTGATACCCGGTTCAGCTGTACCTCTAGTGACACCCAGTTCAGCTGTACCTCTAGTGATTCATAGTTCAGCTGTACATCGAAACTAATGATTTGTAGTTCAGCTATACATCTAATATATTAACTTGTAGTTCAGTTGTACATCGAAACTAATAATTCTTAGTTCAACTGCACATCTAATATAATAACTTGTAGTTCAATCGTACGTGTAATCTAATCATTTGTAGTTCAGTTGTACATGTAATCTAATGATTTGTAGTTTCAGCTGTACATCTAATCCAACGATTCATAATTCAGCTGTACATCGAAACTAATGATTTGTAGTTCAGCTGTACGTCTAACCTAATGATTCATAGTTCAGTTGTAATCTAATCTAGTGATTCATAGTTCAGCTGTACGTCGTAACTAATGATTCACAGTTCAGCTGTATATCTAAACTAGTGATTCATAGCTCAGCTGTACATCGAAACTAATAATTCATAGTTCAACTGTACATCTAATATAATAACTTGTAGTTCAGTTGTACATATAATCTAATGATTCAAAACTCAACTGTACATCGAAACTAATGATTCATGGCTCAGCTGTACATCTAATCTAGTAATTCATAGCTCAACTGTACATCGAAACTAATGATTCATGGCTCAGCTGTACATCTAATCTAGTAATTCATAGCTCAACTGTACATCGAAACTAATGATTCATGGCTTAGCTGTACATCTAATCTAGTAATTCATAGCTCAACTGTACATCGAAACTAATGATTCATAGTTCAGTTGTACATGTAATATAATGATTCATAGCTCAGCTGTACATCTAATCTAGTAATTCATAGCTCAACTGTACATCTAATGATCTAATCTAATGAAAATGTGGCTATTATTGCCACCGGTATATAAGGACAAAATAAATGAAAGACGCATTTTTTGGAAAACTTTTATTATATGTTTTATATGTTTCCAGTAAGTATAACATAAACTTGACTGAAGTTACTAAATGTATACCAGTAAGCATAACACAAACTTAACTGAAATTACTACATGTATACCAGTAAGTCGAAATGAGATAACTGATGATAATTCACTTAAATACTGAAATGGAAAACACGTTGAAACATAACTAATTTAAGTGATCTCAGAAAAAAATCTAACCAAAACAAAGATATGGTCTCAGAAACGTGGCAAAGCGAAACGTTTTAAAAGGCAAAATGGGAAACGTTCAGGATAACTTTTTTACGTTGTTAATGTTATGTATCCATACACATGTACGACATTTTATTGCCATAACTTTATAAAATACTTTTCAAGGTAAACTTCTGTATTAGAAAATAGAAGAGGCACGGAGTCGTAGTCCTCGAATACGTTGGGTGTTTGTTTGTTTTATCTTTAAACACCATTATCGGAACTTAGTTTTGTTCGTGCACATTTTATTTTTATTATTATTGTAGCCGTTTTAAATGTTAGATCTGTTACTTCGTTCTGTATTTTAATTTCATTTGTATAGCTTATAACTGGAATCGTTTAGTAACCTTCACGTGTCGTATATATATCTGAAGTCTGATAGATTACGCGAATAAAAGTAAAAATTAAATTAGGCTAGTATTGAGGGAAAACTTCGAGATTTATTGGAAAATTATTGGCCGACGTGACAGACTTGAATTATATATCAATATCAAAGACAGCATCACAGTCGGTGATTTCTGCCGGATATCTCCGGATTGAAGATAGAGAAACTGCGGAACTTGTCTTGGGTTGTTGTTTTTTTTTTATTTAAAGACGGAAACACAATAAGTGAACTGCCTCGACTGCCGCCCCAATTTAAGTAGTAGCCTCAACAATATTTCAATTGTTATCCTCCAAAACTCAAGTTCAACCCAACCCCAACTTTTAACTGGTATCCGGTTCCTCCTTTATTTTCCTAGAAATTAAGCACTGCGGATTATGGATGCAACTGTGCAAGTAAGAGATATATTACATATTCAACGAAAAATTGGTTTCAGTTTCTCTATAACTTTAGAATATCAAGGAACAGTTGGACTTAATTAGACAAACTTAAATATGTACACGATTTATTGAACTTGTGTGTTTGGTCTCATTCTTTTACGCGTAAATTTCGTGTATTTTAGGTTGTAAGTCAAATACAAAATACAAAATCTTACACATTTACAATATCTTTATTAACAACTAAAGAGAATGAGTTCCAACAAACCTACTTATTCTACCTCATTCAAAAACATAGAATTAAGGCACATAGAAACTGCACGAGCATTTGATTTGTGACATTTTTTTAGTGAAATGAGAACCGATTAATTAATGTTTCTCTTCAACCTGCCTAGCAACTTATCGAAACTCCATTGTGTGCGTCACGAGCGAGGAATCGATAACGTAAGAGTACAGAAGCCACGTGCATTTTATCGCCAGTAAAATTCCAGTCCAGATACGCAGTTACAATGTATACTGTCTATTTCTGTAACTAAAGGCACGTCTTAGGTTTCAAGCTGGTACATGGAGTCACATCAACAAAATAACAGATCGCACAAAAATTTATATTGCCATTATTTTGTTGTTGTTTCTTTCCCATATTTCCGTGCGGCTGTCAGAGGTGTTGCTCAAACATGCTTATGATGGCCTTTAAATTCATTTGCAATATCTTTCGAGATGTTGTATAGGCACTTTATAATCTATAATATTTGTAACCCAAACCTTGAAAGTCGTAGCCCAATCAGCTCGATAAACTTCGACATAAGCTTCGTCTGGAGCGTCCAACAACCGACAAACTTTAATTAAAATTCTAAAATGATTGTTTGTTTTTGAATATCGCGCAAAGCTACATGAGGGCTATCTTCACTAGCCGTCCATAATTTAGCAGTGTAAGACTAGAGGGAAGGCAGCTAGTCATCACTACCCACCGCCAACTCTTGGGCTACTCTTTTACCAACGAATAGTGGGATTGACCGTCACATTATAACGCCTCCACGGCTGAAAGGGCGAGCAAGTTTGGTGGGACGGGGATTCGAACCCGCGACCCTCAGATTGCGAGTCGAGCGCCCTAACTACCTGGCCATGCCGGACCTTCTAAAATGAACGCCTCATACTCAGACTCAGACCTCTCATTTCGGTCAAAATAAAGAAATTTCATACATTATATCCTACCTTTGTACATACATTTACAGCAAAAATTATAATTACTCATAAAACTTTGAAAAAGTATTCATTTTAATATTATAATCTATATATGTTTTATATTTCTGAACCACGTATAAAAAAAACTTGATTAGTTTTTGTTGTTTTTTAGTGCCCTGTTCAAAAATTGTCTCGTGATCTTATATATTTAGAACGTGATTTAAATTTTTCACCACTAGGAACTAGTGTCGAAATATGACCACTATGATCATGATAAGTCAACAACATTACTGATTTTAATCGAGATAACTGACATGATGTTCTAAAATAATTAAATCTCAATTTAGTTATGTTCAAGAAAATAATGCGATGGATTTAAACCGCTAGAGGAGGTTAGTCAAAATTAGTTTATTTTGGGTTAGAACTCGAAAAGATTTAAGAGCAAATGTTATCCCTATAAAGACTCAAGCAACCTCTAACTGAAATAACACACGTATTTTTAATCTTTTTTTTTTTATGTGGTTAGGTGGTTAGGGCACTCGACTCGCAATCTGAGGGTCGCGGGTTCGAATCTCCGTCCCACCAAACATGC
>NW_013667685.1:0-6572 GCF_000517525.1 Limulus polyphemus | reverse complement strand
ACTGCTAAATTAGGGACGGCTAGCGCAGATAGCCCTCGTGTAGCTTTGAGCGAAATTCAAAAAAACAAACAAACTTTTTTTTTACAATCAAAATTTAATAAGTGTGTATTTAAAGACATAAAACTCTTGTTAGTTCAAGAAAGACAGTATAAAATTCAAGGCTTTTAATCACTTTCTTTTCTTCTAGGTTTCACATATATATATAAATATATATAGATTAAGAAAATTTTAAGTTTTTTTTTACAAATGTTTACTCTTCAATTTCCACGATAGTTTCTGTATATAATGGTGAATATATTTTTAAAAATATCACTTAAACTCATCTTACTAGTTGTATCATCTTACCGCTAATATATGTATGACTAACTTTATCATTATTATTATTATCCCAAACAGAGCAAGTACACGAACTCAATTATTCTCCGAGACAACAACACAAGATACTGATCGATGACCCGTGTGATGTAACATCACAATGAGCTTTATAACGCTTAAATTCGAGGTTCGATACCTACGGTAAAGACGGCGCAGATAGTTCTTTGTGCAGTTTTGCGACGTAATATCGCACAAACTACCTGCCAGTAGCTTATGCTTCACTAGTCTAGTTGTTAAACATCATAAGAATACAAAGTGTTATTGAGTTTGTACTTTATACTCTTGATCGTCTTGCGCAAACTAATGGAACTTCTTTAACTGATGTTGTTGTACTGAGGAAATGTTGCATGAAACATATGTGTCACATTTCAGTTGGTATTGTAATACGACTGTTCAAAATGTCTGAGAAGACTTAAGAGAGAAAAAATAAGCAAACGTTCATAGAAGAAACATCACCCTCTTTATCTTCTTGTAACTTTTGTAAAAATGCATAACAAAATATTTTTTTTTCGGATTAGTTAATAGCACTTCTATTTTCATCTTCTGACATTTTGGTTGCGGAATTAGAAATTTCAAACGTGGTATGTCCAACCGAGCTTGGTTTCCTGGTTCCAACAAATCACTTGTTTTTATCTTGGTTAAAAGTTTAAGCCAATAAAGCACTTGTTTTTATCTTGGTTAAAAGTTTCAGCCAATAAAGCACTTGTTTTTATCTTGGTTAAAAGTTTCAGCCAATAAAACACTTGTTTTTAGCTTGGTTAAAAGCTTCAGCCAATAAAGCACTTGTTTTTATCTCGGTTAAAAGCTTCAGCCAATAAAGCACTTGTCTTTATCTCGGTTAAAAGTTTCAGCCAATAAAACACTTGTTTTTAGCTTGGTTAAATGTTTCAGCCAATAAACCACTTGTCTTTATCTCGGTTAAAAGTTTCAGCCAATAAACCACTTGTCTTTATCTCGGTTAAAAGTTTCAGCCAATAAAACACTTGTTTTTATCTCGGTTAAACGTTTCAACAAATAAAGCACCTGTCTTTATCTCGGTTAAAAATTTTAGCAACATATATCTCATTTCGAGTTGATCTAATTGACCAAGTCATCATTCAATATACTAAGCTGTTTGTCGGTATTAGCGTTCAGGTTTGATATTTCGTTTCGATATTTACAAACAAAACAAGCAGATAATTCAGGTGTTCGTAAATTTGACGAAGGATCATTTTCTAATTGTTAAAAGGAAATCGTCCGGTAATTCGGCGTTGCTAAGCCAAAAATTAACCTACATATTTATTATTCTTTTTTTTTTTTTGAAGCAGAATAGTTTTAGTTAAAGAAGAAGAAGAACGTTTCGGCGTTTTAGTTCTGGTGTAATATGCTCAGGTTAATAAATGTGAATACAGCTAGATATTTTTGTTGTTGCTTTTACTTAATGCTGATGATGTGAAAGACACTTTAACCTGCTAAAGAGGAAGGATCAAGAAGTCTAGGTGTCGCTGGCTCTATTATAATAGTTGGTTGCTTCATCCTGATGAAGTTCGTTGGCTGCGGCTTGCAAGATTCTTGGTTGTTAGTCTGTTGAGAATCCACCTGTTGATTCCAACTATTTGGTTTTCGTTTCGGTTTTCTACGAGACTCGTCTTCAGAGTCTGAGTCGTCAGAAGGTGCCACCTTGCGGCGTTTAATAATAATTTCTATAGATAACAATAACACCAATACACCAATGATAATGAGAGTTGGTCCAATCACTATCCAGGGAGTCCAGTTATCACGAAAATCTGGCAACAGTACACCAACGCATGTAATAGCAATGCCCGACATAACCAGAACCGAGCCAGAAACATAAATACACAAAAGAATTGCACAAGCGGCTGCGTTTCTGTTCTGTGCTGCCGCCTCTTTGAAAACCCACCCGGGGCGTCGTATATTGTTTTCTTTTCCATGTTGAGCACGACTTTCTTCTACTCGCCTTTGCCCCAGTTGATACAGTGCTAACATAACTATAACAAAATTATAACGCCCTTTGTTATTACCAGCTCTTTTAGATTTAGTCAAGAATATTTTATGTCATTGCTATAAAGAGGAATACATATAAAAACTGGCTTATGTCACACAAATGGATGACACCTCTGATTTTAGCATATACGACAGATTTTCTTGGAATATACGTTATTGCTTGAATTGTCTAATATTCGATTTATTTAATATTAACTTTACCATTAACTTATTTACTTGTTAACTTATTAACTAATGACTAACTTGTGTCTCATTTTTTTAGATTGTTTTTCTTTTAGACGTTTAATATCAAATTATTTCAATCAATTTACTAGCCTTTGTCTCATTTTCCAGTTTTTAACATGTTCAGAATAAACACAAGTTTAATGCTTGGTGCATCTTACAAAATTAACATGTTCAAAATAAACACAAGTTTAATGTTTGGTGCATCTTGCAAAATTAACATGTTCAGAATAAACACAAGTTTAATGTTTGGTGCATCATACAAAATTAACATGTTCAGAATAAACACAAGGTTAATGTTTGGTGCATCATGCAAAATTAACATGTTCAGAATAAACACAAGTTTAATGTTTGGTGCATCATGCAAAATATTATATGCTTAAATACTTTGAATGCAATGTTTGTGGAAACTCTTACAACGTTTATGGAAACTCTTTACAATGCTAGGTTGTCTATTTTTAGATACGTACTAGAAAAACAAGGCACATGTTCTGATAATTCACTGCCTATCTGAAACTTAAAACTGTTAAAAGTTTGGGAATTTTGAAGGGGAATATGCTTTCTTCATGATAGAACAGAATTTCAAACTCACTTGTTAGTGCTCTAAAAGAGGACAGGACGTGTCCATGGCAATGAAGGATTTAATATGCTATTTGCCCCCCCCCCCCAGTAATCCAGCGGTATGTCTGCGGACTTACAACGCTAGAAACCAGGTTTCGATACCCGTGGTGCGTAGAGCACTGATAGCCCATTGTGCAGCTTTGTGCTTAACTACAAACAAATAAACAAAAAATATGATATTCACGAAATAGGGTTTAGGTTAGTTGTTGTTAAGCACAAAACTACTCAATGGGTTATTTATTCTCTGCCCACCACGGGTATCGAAACCAGATTTTAGCGTCGTAAGCCTGCAGATTTACCGCTGAGCCACGGGGGAGGGGGTATTAGAATTTAGATAAAGAGTGAAATGAAAAAGTTAAACAGAAACGAACTTTAAAGAAAAAACAAGTGAACGGAAATTTTATATTTCTAAAATGTTGTCAAAGAGAAGGTTACAAACAGTATTTAAGTGCTTTCAAAATTTTTAACGAGTATTTTTTAACTATTGATGCATGTGTTCGGTAAAAGAAAGAAGAGCTGTAAAAATATCAGAAAAAAAAAGATACATATATATATATATAGTTCTAGAAGGTGCTATTTGACTTTAAGTCAATACTAGATATCAAACATAACGAAAGAACCTTCAAACATTTAATAGGCACAATAGTTCTAGAAGGTGCTATTTGACTTTAACCCAATACTAGATATCAAACGTAACGAATGAATCTTGAAACTTTTAATTGGCACAAGCCATGAAATTTTAATAAATAAAACCTTATACTTGATAAGCCGAACTTGTCAGATAACATTCATATTTTGTATTTACGACAAAGCAATAAGGCTATCTGCCGCTGTCCCTAATTTTGAACTATTGACCATAGGTAAGGTAGCCTGTCAGCAGCACATTACCATATACCACCCATATTAAGGGATTAAATGTCGTTCTTATAATGCACCCATACCTTAAAGGCGGGAAATATCTTATGGTGTCTCATAGATTCGAACCCGGATCGCCAGTTCCTAAATCCAGAGCTACCACAGGGCCAACCCGAGTCCTGTCATATAGTAATGACATTTTCTTTAAAAGGTCGGTTTGATTGTTGTTATGTTAATATTATAACTCTACAGTCACGAGGTCTTTATTTACACTTTCGACGAGTTAACTCAACGTTACAAAAAAATATATTATCTCTCTGACGTAACTTACCAAAGCCTTTTAATCACCGGGTCTTAGGGTCACAAAAGTATGTTAAGAGTTTAACATTTCAGGATAAGGATTTCAACGTGGTCAAACTGCTTGTATCATTTAGATAACACAGTGACTTAATTTTCATAAGACTCGCTTCGATCGACGTTACACAGACTTCATTTACAGGAAGTCTTGAATCTTCTAAACGAACGAAAAAAACTGTTGTCGCCTAAATGTTGTTGTTTAGCAACGATATTTTAGTTTCTATGCAGATGTTCCCTACCAGCACCAGAGCGATCGATATTGGCATTAGCAAAGTCGACAACTACATTAGCCACCTCTAGCTTGTCTTCCAAAACAGAATCTAACTTGTTATTTAGAGGTAAATATTACATCACCGCAGGAAGCATGCGCTGTTTAAATATGAGCGAGCTCTACTTCCTGCAGTTTTTACCATGTTTTTGTGGCAAAACTAACACGTAACTTAACTACCAATAGCTAGCCCTAGCTATAAATATTAACATTACTACAATACGGAGAAGTGGTTCAAAATTCCCCACTCTCTCGCCCGTAAACTATGCATTTAACAACAACAACAAAACTGAAAGGCAACAGTCTGTTAGACATGTAAAAGCACTGGTAGTGTCAGAAATGTTCATGAACGACACAAAAGATGATAGGGTTAACTCAGTTAATGTCTTTGGTTTTACGGTCCATTTTGTCCATTAGTTCAGCACCTGTGGAAACACACGTAAACAACAACAAACATCGGAAGATTTCGTACTTTCTAATTAAGTTGTTCCACCCACCAGCAGCTTGTTCTAACAAGTAAAGACTTGTTTGGTGATATACGAGGAATATTGATTGTTTGAACTTCACCTAAATGATCTTATTTCACTGACGTACATACTGGCTATTGATTTCCGTTTTAATCCGGAACGTGGGGAAACAAAATATCTCACCATTTCAGAGTGTAAATTGCATAAAATCATTAATCACCGATCTTTATCGTCGATCTGTTGCCATTTTGGAGCTTACATGTGCGAGAACCATTAATTTTCTGTACGAAATCAAAGAAATCTCCCAATTATTTAACCGTTACTTAACCTAACCACAGATATGACAAACGAGTGTTTAACATTTCACCGAGTCCTTCCTGTCAATCACAGATACAATACAAAACATTTCACCGAGTCCTTCCTGTCGATCACAGATACAATACAAAACATTTCACCGAGTCCTTCCTGTCGATCACAGATACAATACAAAACATTTCAACAAGTCCTTCCTGTTGATCACAGATACAATACAAAACATTTCACCGAGTCCTTCCTGTCGATCACAGATACAATACAAAACATTTCACCGAGTTCTTCCTGTCGATCACAGATACAATACAAAACATTTCACCAAGTCCTTCCTGTTGATCACAGACACAATACAAAACATTTCACCGAGTTCTTCCTGTCGATCACATATACAATACAAAACATTTCACCGAGTCCTTCCTGTCAATCACAGATACAATACAAAACATTTCACCGAGTCCTTCCTGTCAATCACAGATACAATACAAAACATTTCACCGAGTCCTTCCTGTCAATCACAGATACAATACAAAGCATTTCAGAATGTTTTTAAATTACACTTTATTGCATATTAAAGAGGTAAATGTGAAGCACATTTTAAGATCAAATGAATTCGGAGCTGGTTTTATCAATTGAAAAATGATGATTTTTTTTTGTTTTGTTTCTTTTAATCAAAACTGCCACTCACTAGTTTGTTTGTTGGCGCTCTGTTCACGGTTGAAAAAATAATAACAAATTAAAAGTCGTAGCAGGTATTTAATTTTTAAAGGAAATATCTTACATGTTCATAAACTGGGCTGTTCAGGGATATTATTATTATTATCCGCTTACGAACCCTCGAATTTTATTCTTGAAAATTGCCGCTGGTCCAACAGGTGGCACCACCCACTAGACTCCGAAAAAAAACTGCTATAGTCATAATCTTATACACAGATAATATTCTGTCTATGTTAAAAAAAAAAAGTTAAGTACTCTCCTTACAGTTGTAACTTCAGATGTTAAGTGCTCTCCTTACAGTTGTAACTTCAGATGTTAAGTTATCTCCTTACAGTTGTATCTTCGGATGTTAAGTACTCTCCTTACAGTTGTAACTT
>NW_013667684.1:213850-216150 GCF_000517525.1 Limulus polyphemus | reverse complement strand
CTGCTGAGCATGTTTTGAATAGTTGGCCTTCCATTTGCCACGTGTCAGATACTGCTGAGCATGTTTTGAATAGTTAGTCTTCGATTTGCCACATGTCAGATACTGCTGAGCATGTTTTGGACAGTTGGTATTCCATTTGCCATTTGTCAGATACTGCTGAGCATGTTTTGGACAGCTGGTCTTCTATTTGGCTGTGTGCACTGAGAGAAGCTTGTGTTACTTTTATAGACACAAATGGACGTAAAATATCTTCTTTACAGTTCCAAAGGACTTATCTAATTTAGCAGCAATTGATCACTGTATCTTTGAGTTGCTCGAGGGATAAGTTGTTTAACTTTCTTCGTTACCTCCAGGATACGACTGGTAAAAGGTCGAGAAATAGTTTGTTTTCTCTTGCTGGAATTACACCTTTCCTTGTTTTTCTGATACAAGTCAAAAATATACATTCTCCAGAAGTATAGAATGCCGTATTTTGCATGCTTTTCCAATCTCGAAATAGGAGAAATTCGCTTGGGAAAGTCCTATAATGTAATCTTATCATAAAGGGTTAATTATAGGTACCTTCTGTACTTGAAACACATCACATTTGTGTTGAATTGCAACCAGTGGGTGAGAGGATTTAACCTTTATAATCACAAGCCACAGGTCAAGAATACGATGATTGGATATTCAACTTATTACACTTGCGAAGTCCCGAGATTTGAATAAAATATCTCGGTATGGCACTGTCAGCAGGGTGTCAGCTTCTGCAATACAGACAGAACGAAACGCATTTCTTTCTTCAAACAACCTGTTGAACTATGAACTAGTAGACAGTTGAGTCTCTAGAACTGACAAGTTGAAGAGTAATCAGAGTGTATTTTACAGAAACATTAACCTAGCTAGAGTGTTCAGAAGAATGACTGTGATAATATCACCGATCTCTACCATGGTAAGATATGAGTACATAAAACATATAAGCAGTTAAGATCGTTATTATACCAAAACGGAGTTGTAACGCCCGTTTTCTGAGTTGTTGAACAACATTCTATGGTGAAGTATTCTGACTAAAATAGTTGGTATGAGCAATACAGTTGTAACGCCCGTTTTCTGAGTTGTTGAACAACATTCTATGGGGAAGTATTCTGACTAAAATAGTTGGTATGAGCAATACAGTTGTAACGCCCGTTTTCTGACTTGTTGAACAACATTCTATGGTGAAGTATTCTGACTAAAATAGTTGGTATTAGCAATACAGTTGTAACGCCCGTTTTCTGAGTTGTTGAACAACATTCTATGGTGAAGTATTCTGACTAAAATAGTTGGTATGAGCAATACAGTTGTAACGCTCGTTTTCTGAGTTGTTGAACAACATTCTATGGTGAAGTATTCTGACTAAAATAGTTGGTATGAGCAATACAGTTGTATTGTTGATGTTGGTAGTTTACAGCTGTATGTTATAGCTAGCTTTTAGTGTCGAATGATGCATTGTTACTAGCTCATTTACGCCAAAACCGGGACCTCTGGCTTCACACACGACCAGTGCTGACCACTACTACGTCTGGTTGAAAGGTCAGAATAGTGTATTTTCATTACTTTCATTCATGAGCTCAATTTCAGTTTTGTGAAATGAAAAAACGCACAAGGAAGAAATATTATTTTTAGAAACTACGGCAGATGTAATGTAACTGAAGAAGAAAACCAAGAAGGATTTGCTCTTGATTCTATTGATGCTTCTAATGAGAGGTTTATGTACAAGACAAAGCCATTAAAGACGGAGAGTTAATTGGGTTTTTCATTTTTGGAAGTACGTAGTGCAGGTTTGATGTAAACATTCGTTTGATATTAGAACTTTTCAGCTTCAGTACAAAGTGTGTCCTAACCATTCATTGTGTCCTGATCATTCGCTGCGACCCTGTTTTAGTTCACCCCATCTCTAATTTCAGCTGTTTTTATTTTCTTAAATTACTTGACTAATCATGATTTTTAGATGCTTTTCTTCTTTTACATCATTTTGGTTAATCATGATTTTCACTTTATTACCCAATTTATGTTTGCCATTCTAAAATAGTCAACCTCTTGCACTGTTTAATGGACAAAGGTTCATACGTTGGGAGTTTTGCCTATATGGGATGGCATAACATAAACATTTACTATGAAATAATTTTCTTCCGTAAATGAACTTATTTACTTAATATCACTGAAGTATGTAAAAGTCCTAGCCATAGTTAGTGGAATTGAAAGTTTTGCTCTGATTCACAAAAACTGGCCAGGTGAATAAGGCGCTCGACTCACAATCTGAGGGTCGCGGGTTCGAATCC
>NW_013667684.1:212270-213418 GCF_000517525.1 Limulus polyphemus | reverse complement strand
CGAAATTCCAAATTCCACAAAAACTGAAAATAATAATTTTGTACGTCGAATTTCTTACAAAAAGAAGTTATGAAATATATGGTGTATGTATGTTTGTGTATTATGGAAGTTACAGTCAAATCCCACTATTCGGTCAGATGAGAGTTAGCTATGGATTGTCTTTCATCTAGCCCATTTATTCTAAATTAGGGAAGGCTAAGCGTAGATAGGCCTTTGTGTAGTTTTGCACAAAATTTGACAAACCAACTCTTTGTTTACAGTATCTGTGTTTTTTCCTATGAGAAGCATTTCTGTGTATATATATATATACATACACACACACACATACACTTCTGTATATTTGTATTTATATATCGTAGTTGTTTAAACTTTACATCAGTATTAGCGTACAGCTCTTAGCGCATTGGGAAATTCTAGTAGGTTGGAATGCAGTTCAAAATTATGTAATAACTAGTTTAAAATTATAAATTTTGTCTTCTAAAAATGATTTAAAAGAAAATAAGTTAAAGTTTCGGTTAACTATGAGAAATAAGATTTTGTTCACAAAGTTTCTGCGATGTATTATCTTGGTGGTTGGGTGGAATCCCATTATTTAAACACACACTGGCTGTTGTGTGGAGTCTCCTGCTTAAAACCTTCTCCAGTGTATCATTTTGGCTGTGGGGTGGAGTCCCCTTCATAAAACCTTCTCAGGTGTATCGTTGTAGCTGTTGTATAGAGTCCCCTAAATAAAACCTTTTCTGGTGTATTATCTTGGCTGTTGAGTGGCGTCCCTGATTAAAACCAACTACAATGTATCATCTTGACTGTTGGGTCAAGTCCCCTGTTTAAAACTTTCCCTGGTGTATCATCTTGGCTGTTGTGTGGAGTTCCCTTCTTAAAACCTCCTCTGGTGTATCATTTTGGCTGTCGGGTGGAGTCCCCTTCTTAAAACCTTCTCCAGTGTATCATTTTGGCTGTGGGGTGGAGTCCCCTTCATAAAACCTTCTCAGGTGTATCGTTGTAGCTGTTGTATAGAGTCCCCTAAATAAAACCTTTTCTGGTGTATTATCTTGGCTGTTGAGTGGCGTCCCCTGATTAAAACCAACTACAAACCGAGGTTGGTACAGTCATCTGGATTCAAGGTCAGAAAAGGTCAACTTTCAGAG
>NW_013667684.1:209939-211444 GCF_000517525.1 Limulus polyphemus | reverse complement strand
CAACAGAATATTAAAAACTTATCAAAGTTTTTAAAAAAGGTTTGATGTCAGGTCGTAGAATAACATTATATGTTTCTTTATTGATAGTATTAAGTACAGTAAATTTTAGTCCTAACTAGACTAAAGTAAAAAAAAAACGTACACAGGTCACAGTGTTAATTTATCTCTTTATCGAACTTAGGCCTAATATAAGTTAAAGTTTAATAAAGTACGGCCTATATACAAGTGGATTTACACATTTAGTTGTCTACGATTACAATTCGTTTGTATTGTGCTAGAAATGTTATATTTAAAGAAGTACTGTTACGATAAAGATACTAATTTGGCCGGAAATGTTTTGCGGATCTCTGCTAGTATATAATATTGTGACTAAAGTAAGACTAGCTAACTAATAAAAAACTAAACTTAAGCCCAACTAAACTCATTATCATTTTTAAAACTATATATATATATCCCGACTCCATAACCAGCAACTTGTTTTTCAAAATCTACCGCCGATGTAATGCCAGCTAATTTACAGCCGAACAAGCTGAGGATGTTATGATAAATAATGCAAAAAAAAATCTTAACTTTCACATAATTTATTTATAACATAACATATTATTACATTATTCATTATTACCTCCCCAAAGGGTTTGCACAAGGATTAAAAACTCACTATGTATATAGTTAAAACATGGTATACATTGTATGATGGTCAGAGTGACTTTGTAGGAAGAGGTAGCGGAAAAATGGTGGCTGTAGGGGGTGTTATCTGCTACCCGCTTTCAACACCAACTCTTAATGTCCTTCCACAGTGTTTTACGTGATTAATTAATAGACGGTCATTGGCCGCAGAAGTGTTTTATGGGATGAAGGTGCAAGGTCACGGGTCAAAGTAGAAAGTGGATATAACTCATGAAACGCCTTTTCATATCAGCCTTATGGTGGCTGTTGTCATATGACCTTCATCTGAGTTTATGTATTATTGCAATAGTGGCGGCCATTTTTTTCCCATTTAATTCCTCCATAGACAGTGCTAATGCACTCTCGGAGATTTATAAGACGTTTGTTTGCCCTCTCTAGCACTGTGTGTATGTTATGTTCTAGAAAATTTAATAAAGTTTTTTGTGCGTAAGGACGTTGCGCCATCTATGAATGTAGTTAACGTTAACTTATGTCAAAGATAACTATAATCCCACAAACTTTGGTTAAGATTGGCTCAGCAACCTAGGAGTAGTTAAATAACGAACAGATAGAAGGACAGTTTTTTGTGTGTTTTATATATAAGAAGACAGACAGATAGAAGATGAACTTCAGACGATCTACGACACAACTGGAAGTAGCTAATCCACGCCAAAACTAGAACTAACTTTTCTTTACTGAGTAAGAGGAATGAAATAACTGAGCTTTGTCTATCAATTGTATTGCGCAACTAAGATTAACTGATTCACACTACACAGCTGAAATTAGCTAATTCGTTAACCGAACTATATATATATATATGTGTGTGTATTGTTACGTCT
>NW_013667684.1:206669-209846 GCF_000517525.1 Limulus polyphemus | reverse complement strand
TATATATATATATATGTGTGTGTATTGTTACGTCTCTGTTTGTTTGTTAATTCTTCTAAGATACAAGTCCTTTCTTTATAAAACTTGTTTATTCTTCCTCAATACAACTTTGTAATGTACTTAATTTGCACAGTTACACACACTATAGTTCACAATAATTCACTCACTTTCTATCACACTTAGACTTAATTGTCCGTCCCCGCCAACTATAGTTCCGATCTCTGTGTCTGCTATCCTCAGTTCCCGCCGACCGTAATCGCTGTCTTTCTTTCTCTCTGCCTTCTTCGTCTCCGCTGCGTCTCTGCCTCGTCTACTGCTTCGACTCCGTCTGTCTCTCTCACTGTCTAGCGCACTTATATACGATGATACTGCCTGTTCTAGAAACTTCTAAGACTCTCAACACGTGCTACCAGCGTCAGTTGACTCCCGCTGTCGAAACACACTAGGAATCTTCTAGAATATTCGTCACGTGACCCCGCTGTCGTAACACACTAGCGAATCTTCTAGAATACTCGTCACGTGACCCCCACTGTCGTAACAGTATGATGAACTGTTCTATTGCTGAATAAAGTTCGTGGCTAAACTAAGAATTATTCATTTTCTTACTGAGGACCAATTTTATACCAGTCAGTGCTAGTATGGCGAATTCATCTTGGAAACACACAATGGAATGGGTATATATGTATATAATATGTACTTCCAGATGAATACACCAACTTTCCTTATAAATGTTCTTTAGCATATAATATTCTCTATTTTCACAGTTTGTACCAACATTTACTCTCAAAGTACATATTGAGATTGTTTTATAAAAGTGTTTGTTTACGATCATTTATGCTGTAACTTTCGAGGAATGTTTATTTTATTATGGTCTATGTAATGGTTTGATATGAATGTTTGTTCACATCTCCAAATGTAGGTATAATACTTATTAGGCATTCAAAAAATTCTTATTAATAAGGTAATATGTTTCCGTGGTTTCTATTTTTTGTATATTATAGCGTCAAACACTTATTAGTAATTGGTGTTTTGGGTTTTATAAAATAAAACTAAAACAAAATGTTTAAGCGTTGTGCCAAACTTCTTATGTAGATAGGAATTATAGTTTGTTGGATAATTATTTATCAGTTTGCCTGTCTGTCTAAATATAACAAATTCATAGTTAAGTCAAGAAGCCGTTCTCATCTTCCAATACCATCGAAAAAGTATGGTCACGTATTCATTACGATGAATAGTTTAAAATGATCGATTCATACAAAAATGGTGGGAAGAGCACAGATAGCCCATTGTGTAGTTTTGTGCTTAATTACAAACAATTAACAATTTCTATAAAAATTCTATATAAATACAAAATATTTAACATCGTTTTTTTTTTGAATATGCGCTCTAAAGTAATTTTATTTTCGTATTTAATGAAATAGGATGATGATATTGCTTTGCCTATAACAACAGAAATGTACTTGTTAATAACACAAAAAGAAAACACTGCTCGCGATTATCTGCTGCCATCTATTGGATGCTATTTTAGATACACTTTTACAAAAATGTAACTTCGCTAAAATAACGAACAAGAAATTAAAACGTTGATTTTTTTGTTTTTTATTTTCAATAAATACAAGCTGTTTTTTCAGCATTATAACGTTTGTAACATAGTTATTATTTTCATATAACAATATATATATATAACAATATATTTATTTTTATGTTTGCCCTGTTCGCTGTAGGTAAGCCAGATTCTTTAACTTCAATACATATTTTAAACTTCCATGAAATGCAGGTAAAATTATGAATTGGTAGTGGTCAGCAATTTATGGTCAGTACATACTGTTTACTTAGTAGTTAGTTGTATAAATTAAAGATTAAATATATCAACCGTTACGAGTATTTCTTCAGTAGTAACTTATATCTAATGCCCTTACACATAGAGTTGTTTACTCGCAACAGGATTATTAACCACTCACGACATTTCACTTGAAAACATAAAACAATCTGATCTAATTGTCATTACTATGTCCATTCTTCAATAAATTGTTTTCTCAATTAAATAAAAATTAACAAATGATACATATATATAAATATACAGTGTTTCTTTGTGGAAAAGCTGCTAAGACTAACTGTCGCCGTACCAAATTTTGAGCTGCCGACCACAGGAAAGGCAATCAGCCGGAAGCACCAACCGCCAATTCTTGGGCTACTCTTTACCAACGAATAGTGTGATTGAGCGTCACATTATAACGAGTCCATGGCTGAAAAGGCGAACATGTTAGGTGCAAGGTTTCGATCCCACGACTTGCATATTACGAGTAGAGCACCCTAACCAAAAGTGTATCCCAGGTCCTATATATTTTGGAATCGTTCTATTGATTTAATACTTCTCGTACCTTGTTCAGAGTTTTAAAATGAGAGCACGGTTACTTAAAGTAGAGAATCTAATATCTGTCAAAAATCAGCTATAATTATATAGTGAATACTTCACATGTCCATGAAAAGTAAGAACAATAAAGCTAAAATTTACCATCAGTTGCTTTTACGAATCAACCCAGCTTGGTTAAAAATAATTTGCGTCAGATTTAAGGAAATTAATATATAGTATAACTACCTAATCGGAAATAAAGATTTATCTAGGAGAATAGTAAGAGTTGGTACAAATAGATTAGTCTAGGGACTAATACAATCTGAATCAGATATTGATCAATAGGAACATCAAAAAAGTTCTAAATTTGCTTAGTGGCCTAAGAAATTACCTAAATTTACAATTACTTTGTTATGCTAGACTGAAAAAAAAAATTCAATGATATAGCAGTTAAAGAATGAAAATTTTAAGGGTCTTTTTCTAATTGGTGGAAAACATTTAACAAAATTAATGTAGTAAGAAAAATTTAACAAAATAAGCTTTCGGGCTAATTCCACCACGTACTTATTGGATTCAAGCTTTCTTTCACGCTCATTTATGAACTCGAAAACTTGCGTTCAATAAAACACATTCTGGAGATAACCCCAAATTATACTTTGTAGAGTCGTTCCATATCAGAAGAAAAAGTCTATTCGACACAGCATTACAAGTGTCTGTGATCAAACTTTGCTCTTCTAGGCCCATAAGAATCGTTTGTTATTGTTAAATATCTGCTTGTTTGTTAATTTCCGGTATAAATTATTTCCGAAGAACTTCAGCGATAC
>NW_013667684.1:199854-206176 GCF_000517525.1 Limulus polyphemus | reverse complement strand
CTTGACTCAATTATCTCCATCTTTAATCTATCTGCATATCTATATCTGCAATTGCGCTGGTTTTTCTCGCCACACTTATATACTAAAAAAGAGGGCGCCTGGCAAACACTCGGACATTCGCGAGGTTCCTCGATAAGTCATGACCCTTCTTGAAACTCCAGCGCGCATGCTCTGGCGTCGCGTGACTTCCGCTGTCGTAACATTATAGTTTGTGAAACAGTTAAGCCAACAACAGGCGTTTTAAAGGTATATTTGTAATTAAGCACCAATCTGCATGATGGGCTATTTATTCTATGCCAACCACGGATATGGAACCCCCCTTTTTTTTAGCGTTATAAGCCTTCATACTTACTGCTGAGTCACTGGGGAACACAATTTCAATAAAATGAAGGATTCGTTTACTAATTCTTAATTCGATCATCTGTACAAGAAACTTTCTTTTTTTAATTACTGTTCCCTTTTAATGTCCTTTATCTATTTATTTGATTATATTTTAATCTGCAAAACACTTTTGATTTTGTCATTAATATTTCTGTTTTAATTACGTAATATTTTATTTTTTCTCTATTTTATATTAATTGTACACAAATTGCTTATATTTGATAATAACGATACAAATATATGCCTTTCTTTCACACAACATTGAAGTCATAATATTTGTATCTTTTTTATACTTAATGGTCATAAGAAAATTAATTGCTTCGTCTTCTCGTGAACCAACATCTTCGACATCTGATGCAGCACTTGATCTAATAAGCTTATCATACAGCTGCTGCAGCTTAAACTTCCACAGCACTTGATCTAATAAGCTTATCATACAGCTGTTGCAATTCTCATGTTATTTTTGTCTAATATGCTTATGTCCTCCAGCTGCTGCATATCTCATGTTGGACATAAGTTTATTAAATCAGTTTTTTTTTTTTTAGCTACTGCACTTCGAAAGTTAATTAGGTGTAACAAGCCCATGCCCTCCAACTGCTGGACTTCTGATGTAAGACACTTCTGCGGCCAATGACCGTCTATTAATTGATCACGCAAAACACTGTGGAAGGACATTAAGAGTTGGTGTTGAAAGCGGGTTGCAGATAGCACCCCCAACCGCCACTATTTACCGCTACCTCTTCCTACAAAGTCTCCCTGACCATCGCACAGTGTATACCATGTTTAAGTATATACACAGTAAGTTCTTAAAACTTGTACAAAACTTTGGGTGAAGTAATAATGAATGCTGTAATAATATGTCATGTTATGAATACATTGTGTGAAAGTTAGGATTTTTGTGTTATTTATTGTAGTATCAACTCACACATTTTTCTAAGTTCATAAACCGGACATAGGACGGGTACCTTAGCTTGTACTTCATAATTTTGAAATGATTGACTCTATTCAACAGCCCCCTCCACAACTCTTGGGCTACTTTTATCTGACTGAATAGTGGAATTTGTCAGTCACTCTTATAGCGCTCCACAGGCTCTAATATAAAGAACGATCAACGTTTTGCGGTAAAGGAACGATTATAAAACATCACAAAAAACTGCATGTAATAGTCTTATTACACTTCACGTTCAGGAAGGTTTTCCTCCCGTTTAGATGTTATATTATAAGAGGCTTCACTTTTATACATAGAAACTTCACACATATATTTGTGTTTTAGGGCATAGCTGATGAATGTTTTAAAAAGTTTTTATTTCAACATCATGTTCAATATTTTACAATCTCGCTATCGGTTCCTTTCTTCCTCGGTCTGGGCTAACTTAAATAAAACTACAGTAGAAAACAATTCTTTAAGTTATTCACTCAATACCTCTAGCTATCAACACTATGCTATTTTTTGTGAAACCTAGTGTGTAAGAGACAACGTAAAGTTCCCCGGTGTTTCAACGGTAACTTTACGGAGTTGCAACACAAAAATCTGGGATTTCGATTCCCCGCAATGTACTGAGTGCAAGTAGCCCATTGTGTATCTTTGCACTAGTAAAATGACAGCGTGAAATTTCATAATAAGTCCAAAATACATTATCTTATGGCAAGAAAAAAATTTAAGGGTGTGATCTATTTTTGTTTTGAATCACCATAGTTAACTGTTAAAATCAAGATTTGTTAAAAGTAATGGACATGAATAAGTTAAAGGTGTTTTTAAAGGTTTTTATCATTGATAGATACCCTTATATACTACAGTAATTCTGAGAACAAAAATCTGTGAAGAAAATACATAAATACCTTTCAAAATGAATAATTCTACAACTTCAGTGTCTTTACTGAGCAGATATTAAATAATTCAACAACTTCAGTGTCTTTACTGAGCAGATATTAAATAATTCAACAACTTCAGTGTCTTTACAAAGGAGATATTAAATAATTCAACAACTTTAGTGTCTTTACGGAGCAGATATTAAATAATTCAACAACTTCAGTGTCTTTACAAAGCAGATATTAAATAATTCAACAACTTCAGTGTCTTTACAGATGAGATATTAAATAATTCAACAACTTCAGCGTCTTTACAAAGCAGATATTAAATAATTCAACAACTTCAGTGTCTTTACAGATGAGATATTAAATAATTCAACAACTTCAGCGTCTTCACAGAGCAGATATTAAATAATTCAACAACTTCAGCGTCTTTACAAAGCAGATATTAAATAATTCAACAACTTTAGTGTCTTTATAAAGCAGATATTAAATAATTCAACAACTTCAGCTTCTTCATAAGGTAGATATTCGTGGCTTCCGAAAGGTTTCGTGTATCAAGTTTCTCATTTTGTGACTAATTAAATTATTATCCTGCGTGATATTAAACATATTGTTGAAGAGCTAAAAAATAGATAACATTACTTCACAGCATTATTGATACTTATCCCTGAACCCTTGCAACATAATACAGTATTTATAATGCATGATGAGCAAAGACGTTAAAAATATCGTCACCATGAACCATAATTAGCCATTTATATATTGGACTTATGTCGTACTTTTTCTCTTCAAATATTAAGAACAGGATATTCAAAACATTGAAAGTATTAAAAATACAGGTAAAGTTTCCAGCGGGTTTTATATTGGTGCCTGTATCAAGCCTAATATCTTAAAGAGTCTACGGATCTGCCTCTCTTTTTTTTTCTTTACAAGATTCAAGAGATAGTGTAGCTCAAGGATTTAGAGTGATAGATACTTCATCTATAAATTCATGATTTTTATAAGCCAAAATTTCTTAAGTTTCAACGAACTGTGTTAGTTTATACTCAACTCATTAGTTTAATCTTAATACTGTTTAACTAACGCTTACATTTTTAATCAAGCCACAAAATAGTGAACATTATTATTTTTTCAACTGGCTGTTTTTCTGTTTGGCATTCAAAGCAGCCACTCTGCCTACCGAAGTTCTTCATCTTAAACGACAATTTCCTGCCGAAATGATGATAACTTCATTAGAATGAGTCTTTTCTATGTACATATGTATTTTTGTAAGACTGGAATACAGACTGAAACGGTTAATGAAACCGATAATAGGAGCAGCAAAGTTAGTATACCCTGATCAAGAATTTATTTTGTTTCAAAAGCTCTTTACAAAAATCATTTATAAGACAAACTATATGATATGTCATTTATAAGACAAACTATATGATATGTTATTTATAAGACAAACTATATGATATGTCATTTATAAGACAAACTATATGACATGTCATTTATAAGACAAACTATATGATATGTTATTTATAAGACAAACTATATGATATGTCATTTATAAGACAAACTATATGATATGTCATTTATAAGACAAACTATATGATATGTTATTTATAAGACAAACTATATGATATGTCATTTATAAGACAAACTACATGATATGTTATTTATAAGACAAACTATATGATATGTCATTTATAAGACAAACTATATGATATGTTATTTATAAGACAAACTATATGATATGTCATTTATAAGACAAACTACATGATATGTTATTTATAAGACAAACTATATGATATGTCATTTATAAGACAAACTATATGATATGTTATTTATAAGACAAACTACATGATATGTTATTTATAAGACAAACTATACGATATGTTATTTATAAGACAAACTATATGATATGTTATTTATAAGACAAACTATATGATATGTCATTTATAAGACAAACTATATGATATGTTATTTATAAGACAAACTATACGATATGTTATTTATAAGACAAACTATACGATATGTTATTTATAAGACAAACTATATGATATGTCATTTATAAGACAAACTATACGATATGTTATTTATAAGACAAACTATACGATATGTTATTTGATTTTAATCTGCTAAAACTACAAATCTTTTTCACGATTCAGTGGTGAAATCATTTGAAAAAAACTTTTACAATGATTACTGACGCGACTTAGCAAAGTAATGTGCCAAAGAAAATCAGTTTAAAATGAATAAGTAACATGCTCAATATTTAGAGAATATGGCGAATTATGGAAAACAACAATTACGGTAAAACGGAGATGACAACCAACTTTGTAACGACCTACAACAACAAATACAACGAAAATTCACCTTTCAAGTATAATGCCAATTAAAACATCATATTAATCATATCGATTATTTTGAAATCTAACACGTTTGTCTAATAATGGACTGAATTTGTCTCTTTAGCAAGCGAACCATGTGAAAGTACCTATCCCTTTTCATGGGCACTGATAATTACTTAAATAAAGAGTGAGAGGGATTTTCAGAGATGTGTTCTCTGATGATGTTTTGTTGCACCACACTTACTTCATCTGATTTTTATATGGAAATGTGGTTCACGTTGTTTTCTGGATACATCAGAACAAGAGACACTTTATACAGTTTACATTTTATAATAATGCATAGAGTTTTAAACATAACGTTCTAGAAAGTAGATCATGAGAATCCTGCAATATAATCACTTATGGATTTCTATGATTTATTTTCATCCAGATTACTCTAATTCACTCTTTGAATATAATCTGCATACGCAAAAATTAATTGAAATTGTCTAAGTAATCTTTATTAGTCTTTGCAAAACAATTTCAAACCCTGTATTTTTCCTCCTGTCATGAAGAATCGATTCTCCACCAATCAACTGTCTATCCACACACCCAAAAAATTTTTAATTAGCATGATTATTTCTCTAACTTTCGCACATGTAATACCACTTTAACGATAATCAGGTTGTTACCAGTAATTAACCCTCATGAGAAACTTTCTCATAGTAATCTATTATTCTCAGAGACTTTCAAATGTATTGCTAGAATCTTTTACACTAGACACCTCCAGAGATCCAGAAATCCTACGTGTCATGGGCTTGAAACAAAATATAAGTAACTTGTTTGAAGTTATGCACAAAGCTATACAATGGGCTAACTGTGCTTTGCTCACCACGGGTATCGAAACCCGGTTTCTAGCATTGAAGTCCGCAGACATACCGCTGTGCCACGTGGGGGGGGGGGCATTTAAGTAACTTGTATAAACTCAGACATATGTTAATTGGAGGGAAGAATGGAGTGACACATACTTTCATACCTTTAGGTATGCTGGAATGTGGTGTCAAATGTATTCTAAGATCACCTGAGTGACACATACTTTCATACCTTTACGTATGCTGGAATGTGGTGTCAAATGTATTCTAAGATCACCTGAGTGACACATACTTTCATACCTTTACGTATGCTGGAATGTGGTGTCAAATGTATTCTAAGATCACCTGAGTGACACATACTTTCATACCCTTACGTATGCTGGAATGTGGTGTCAAATGTATTCTAAGATCACCTGGGATTTTTTTTTGCTCCATATGAAGTAGATTCGAATTTCTGCTAAACGTGATTGTATTCTAGATTCTTCACATTGTTAAATATGTTTATGTTATAGATTTATCACACCCATCCACCCACTAAATGTTTTTGTTTTCTACATTTCTTTCTGTTCTCCAGATTTGTAACTTACCCAAGTATATATGTTTTAAGTATGTTCTAGATTTTTCTTTTAGGCAAATATATTTAAATTACAGATTTCTCGTTGCTAATTATATTACGTTAAAAATTTGTCTCTACACTAAACATATCTATGTTCTAGATCTGTCTATCTACTTAATTGTTTTTTCTCATTCTTAATTCTCAATATCCATGCATACCAAATTTGAGATTTCTAATTCTCGTTACAGTGATTGGAAAAAATACACCTTTTATCAACTTGTTGAAACCTTTCTTTGGGATGTAGCTTTACTGCAGTGCTATTTTGATATCAGGTGAGTCATCTGCATACACCTTTTATCAACTTGTTGAAACCTTTCTTTGGGATG
>NW_013667684.1:187566-199139 GCF_000517525.1 Limulus polyphemus | reverse complement strand
GAAAAAATACACCTTTTATCAACTTGTTGAAACCTTTCTTTGGGATGTAGCTTTACTGCAGTGCTATTTTGATATCAGGTGAGTCATCTGCATACACCTTTTATCAACTTGTTGAAACCTTTCTTTGGGATGTAGCTTTACTGCAGTGCTATTTTGATATCAAGTGAGTCATCTGCATGGGTGGAGCCCAACCCTTGTGAAACTGACAACGACAGGCAGAGAAATAGCACAGTTGGGGTTCTTTCCCATTTGGTCTGATTGGCTCTGTAACGAGGTTGCTGTTTCCTGGTTGGCTCTATATTTGTCTTGTACACAGTTTGGAGATAACTTCGTGTGCGTGTGTGTAGACTGATAAGCTAGGTAATGCACTTAGAATTGTGTTCTTGTGATTATTTGTGCTACGTATAACAAAGATATCTGTGTTTTATATAAACATTTGGGATTTGCCTGGACACATAACTTTATTAACCACATTAAACATTGTAGAAATTATACAGATTATTGTGTGAATCTCATTATTTCTACTATTAACAATATGATCAATAATACCACATATTTCGATGTAGATCTGTGTTTTCTTTAAATATATTTGCAGTCAAAATTCGTCGCTTCACTATATTGATGAACCGTACTCTTATTTCTTCGAAGCTTATCTACAGTCAAAGCAGCTTAGATTAAAAGCCTATAGATACTTTAATGTTAATAAATGTGTTGCACATATAGCTTATCAAGTAAACATTCACATATTGGAGAAACATATCTCTCAGTAGCAAATAAATATTACACAGGCCTGCGAATTTAAACTTCATAAAAGTTGTTTTGGCTTTAATAACGTATCTTCCATAATTCGGCTACACAGATTTTGAAAATAATATTATTATTTTTTCTGTCACGTAAGTGTTTTTTCCAAATCGGGAAGAAAAACTCTTACTTACATCAAATTTACAATAAATTTACCACAAATATAACGGAATATGTTTGGGTCATTTACACAACCTCTTGTTGCCATAGCGACGAATAAATAATATTGTTACGTCTCTGGTCGTTCGTTTGTTAATTTTCCATGGAAACTTCGGCGATACAAGTCCTTTCTTAAATAAAACTAGTTTATTCTTTCTCAACTCAACCTTGCAATACACTTAATTTCCACAGTCACTTTAACTTAAACACACGTTAGAATTCACAACGATTCACGCACTTTACTTACGGTCACTACCGCGCTTGACTCAGTTGTCCAACTCTATCTCTGCTTCTCTTTTATAGTATATAAGCGTACATCTAGATTACACTTGTCTCTTCGTGAATCTTCTAGATACTCATCACGTGTTACTAGCGTCACGTGACTTCCGCTGTCGTAACACTGCCCCTTCCTTAGTATTGTTTGTCCCGAACAATAGCCACTTAAATTAAACCAATAAATAATTAACAATGACTTAATTAAATGTACAGAATTTACAAACACTACAAACACAAAATTAAAATTCAACAAAGTATCTTAATTTTACGGGACAAATATTCATCCTGACTTATTCAATTGTCAACATAGATCAGTGAAGTATTACCATAGTGTTGAAATTTGCATTTTTATAATTGCATGGAAAGAATGAGAAAATGTTCTCTTGTCCTAACACTTTTGCACAGTATTGTATGTATATACACAAACATATATATATATATATTTGATAATATACAGACTCAAAATATAGTGGACTTTAATCCAATCACCGTTTTACATGAAAACAGAGAAAAGATTAGCCAGAGAAAAAGCTAATCCAGGAACCTATGAAGATTCTCGTCAAACAGCAAAACACGTGATTCATTAGCGGCTAAATTAATTGATTTCAAAAACATAGAATTTGGAATAATTAACTCATTTAAATTGTGATTAAAACTTATTTCCATACTTAACTATATTTCTCTTCTAAAAAGGTATTAGTATACAAGGAGTCAATATCAAAATTACCCAATAAACCTTATTATCAAACTTACAATTTTGAATTCCATTAGAAAATTCAAAACTATCCTCTAAGTGTATCCATTACTAGTATACGACTTTAGAAAACCACCTAAAAACTTGATGAAAAGTCGTGATAGTTGAGACTACAGGTCTTCACAGACATCCTTCCTCATATATGTTAAGAAATCCTTACAAAAATCTGTGTTTGAATTTTGTTATTTGTATCCACAGATGAATCTTAAATCTTATTGGTGTGTTTATATATGGCAATTTTTTAGAATTTTAAAGTTTTTCAAAATATATCCATTAAAATGTTTGCTGGCATATATTGGTTTTTTTTTTTTCGGGACATCTAACACGGAATTTGTGTAAATGTGTCTTTAGTTTCACACATTTTCAAAACAAAAGTGCTGATTCTTTAAGTAAAAATAATTATATTAGACGACTATTTCACAGAAATATTTACAATGTTGAACAAAATAAAAATAGAAGTAAATGTAAAAAATTAAAAAAAATGATTAATTTTGAGAACTTCTGTGAAAAATTATATTCTGGTTTTGACAAATCTGTTAATATTTTGAAACTTATAATAAAACACTTATTCTAATTAAATGGCATAAATCCTAAATATTTGTCAAGATATATGTTAAATTTTGAATTTAAATATATTCATATTAAAGATTTAACTATATTTCTAGTGAAATTCCAATAAACATTCCGGTAAAGAACAAAAAGAAAAATCTTATATGGTAACCTATTTTAACATAAAATATATAATGATTTATCTCTATCAATATTAATTCATAAAAGTGTTCAAGAAGAAATATTTCCTATTAAATCATTACATCCTATAGTTAGTTTTAAACACAATGAACCAACAGTACCTCTCGTTTTTAATTAGAAAAACTTTATTCAAGAATTAAATCCCAAAGAAATTGATGATTTACCTTGTAACTGTATCAATAGTGATTTTATTGATTCTTTTCCTAATCATATTTTTATAGGTAATTTAAGGGTTTTTTTAAAGATAAAGAGTTAAAAAATTGATTTTACAAAAAAGGTAATAAATTTAGAAGAAGGCCATTAAAGAATGAAATATAAATATAGATTCTATCTGTTCTGACTTACCATTTCTGGATGCAATTCCGAAATTGCATAAATTCCTTGTTACGTTTAGGTTTATTAAAAATCCTTTAAACGCCGTTGCTAAATCCGTATCTACTGTACTTAATAAAATCTAGATGTTTTATTTTTAAAAATATAATCATTATCATAAAGAATTGGGCCATTATTTTTGGATCATTAAAAGTAATATTCCAGTTTTGGAATGTTTAACTAACTTAAATTCTTTAAAAAAAACAGCTATTTCTGTTACTACTTATAATTTTACTACATTATATATTAAAATAGATCTGAAATATTTAATTAGGGTTTTAATGATTTAATTGATAAATTTGTAGGTACAAAAATAATTATTCCCAAATTTAAATTCATTAAAAATCAATGTAAGAATCTACTGAATTTTTTTAATTATAATAGTTAAATTATTTTTAGTGAACAAGTATATATACAAACAGTGAGTATTCCGATGAGTGGTAATATTTCTTCAAACATGGCTAACTTGTATCTGTACTTCTATAAAAAATATTTTTGAAACAGGTAATAAACCCTTACTTATATAGTTATATTTTTCGTTACATAGATGATCTAATCTCTATTAATAATTTAAATTTTATTCCAAATCAAATATATATCCAAAGAAAATTATTATAATTGTAATCATACACATTACTTAGGTTTAGATATTATTTTCGTTGACAGCAGAGTACACTTGACTATTTTTGGTAAAATAAGAGATTTTAGTTTTCCCATCCTTGGTTTACCCACCCCAAATAGTGTAGACCCATTTATACTATTAAAAGGAACTATTATTTCTCAATTAAAAATATATTTGACAATTTGTAACAACAGTAATTCTTTTGTGGATAATGCCCAATTATTGACGATAAAATTAAAAAATAAAGGCTATAAAACTGGCAAATAAAAAATTGTTCACACTCTTTCATAATAAATACGAAATATATTAAAAGGTAAACTCTTTCTTTATTACTGAAATTACCTTTTGGAGAACATAAAGATGCCGTTACTTCCTCAAGGTCATCCTTGGCTTTATAAGTAACTAACTTTAAAATATTTAGGTATTTTGTTCAATATACCGGTCTGAAAGATTCGGGTAGCTGGACTTGTCTCAGCACACCCGATTTATATAAGAGAAAGGGAGGAAAATGGGGAATTTAAAACTATTAAGGTAAAGGTTTCAGTTCTATTTAACATTATTTTGTAATTATTAAACAAAAGGGTGGCGGTTGGGAGTCTTGTAAAAATATAGGGTAGTCTATTTCTACTACAAGGATATTTTTGCCTTTCTGTACATCTCATTAAAGGGTGGAGGCTGAGAGTTTTACATCGTAAAAATTTAGGATGGTTTATTTCTACTTTAAGATTGTATCTAAATATTAAGGGTAACTGCCTTTCCAAACTGGCTGCAGACAGCGGAATGCAGTAAGAGTCGAGACATTTTGGGTTCAAACACTCAACTCCCAACCTTTAACTGATTTTTCTTAGTTGCTGGCTAGTTTGACATCGGCGTCTGGATCTTGTTTCATAGATGAAATCTCGTCAATACGTTTGGTACTATAGCCACAGATATTATCCTTATCGAGGTTCCATTATTACAACAATGACTGATAATAAAAAATTGATTTAGATTTTTGGTCTCCTTGTAATGTTTTTGACTTATATATATATATAATATGTGTTGTGTGCGTGTGTGTATGATAAATAACCTTTCTTTAATTTCAGTAAATGTCTTTGGAATTTAGTTAATCTAGTATCAGCAGTATGTTGATCAAGCTTAATAAATTTAGACGAGTCATTCCATATGTTAATTAAATACTCCATTTTATCCAAAATAACAGAAGTACTATTCCTTTTGTAATATATAATTGTAAAAATATTAATATTTCTACTAAGTTGTTTTAATGTCAACAATTCTTTATATTTAGAATTTGAAAGTTCGAGTTATAATCATTAAAATAAATTTAAGCTGTTCCATTTACTTGAATTCTAATATTAATAAACAAGTCACCAGATGTTGCCCAATAAGTTATTTAGACAGTAACTGCAAAGAACTGTTCAACTGTAAAAATTATCTTAAAATTTTATTTCCTTAGGCATACTAAAGTTTCAACCTAGAACTAACGTTTTCTTTTCAGTTTCATAATAAAAATTATAGCATCCTGGTGTTCTATAAACGAGTCTTCAACTTGATATATTCTTCAATTAGTTAACCTAATCAACTGATTTTTCGTACATTAACTTTATAGTTATTTGTATTTATGAATGTAGGAGGTTTTAGCTAGTTTTTTAAGTATCGTCTTTTTCTTCTGAAGACAGAGGTTTTATTTTCATTTTCTTGATGTTGTTTTGTCAGTCTATTATTTATTGTCTTGTTCATAATCATGGAAAATATGTAAGGAGTGAACTATTATATTATATTTCATTAATGACTCTTTTCGCTTGGCTTTTTTTTAGTGTTCGTGGACTGGGGATGTGCCTTTGTAGCAACTGAAATAACTGATAATTTCAAAACTAGTTATGTCTTTATTAAAGTATATTGAGGTAATTTTTCTAAATATTTGTGTAGGTGTTCTCTACTTAATTAATGACATCATTGTAAACCGGATGACCAAAGGTCGTAAACCAGCAGTAATCTTTTTGCTTAGGTAAAGATTACATACCACAACAGCTATTCCATAGAAACTGATACCAGTTTGATAGTTTTACATTGCATCTTTGTCCTTTAGGCCAGGCAAACCCATCTTAAGGAGTGGACATAAAAACTACAATTTAGTATGAGTTGGGGATTCTCTTCTTTGTATACGCTAGTTGGAATAGTCGTTGACGTAGTTTATATAAGGATTGTGAGATACTGCACCAAGATCCCAAAAAACTAAAAAGCCGATTATTACGTAAAGACATACACATCATTGTGTTTGTTTGTTTGATGTTAAGCACAAAGCTACAGAATGAGTTATTTGTGCTTTGCCCACCACGGTTGTCTCTATTCATTTTAATACTCTGCACAACATTTTCAGAATCTACGTTTTGCAGATACTTGAAGTTATCTATTGGAAATAAATGTATTGGATATCACACTAGCCTCTCGGCCCTGCCTTTCCATACAAAATTTCACAACTAAATTACAAGATTTTTAAGAGTTTTTATAATTATGGGAAAAACAAAATTAACTTTGTGTCTGACTTCACAGAGCATTTGTGTAAGGTAGGCTTTCAAGCTGTTATCCTGTTTCTCCTATAGGTTACAAATTATGAAACTAGCATAAAATACTCATGCTCCGCTGCGGGATTCTAAGGTCCCTTATGATTCACAGAGGCCTCAATGTACCAGTCAAGCGTCTGTCTCCATTATCTTAATTACTTCTATAGCTATCCCAATGTGCCAATTCTTTAATTGATTTGTCTGATACCATTTTCCGAACTGCCATTTCAGTTCAATTGTTTTTAAAAGGAAATAGTTTTAAGTTAGCTTCTCAGATTCGTTTTTGTTCTTCCTGCGTTTTTATTTGAATTATTTTCATTCTCTGAAACTTCAATTATTTTCCGACAGTGGCATAGCAAGGGTTCTCAGCACCCGGGGGCAAAGATACTTTTGGCGCCCCACCTCTGAAATGTTTTGATTATTTATTTTGTGACTCATTACCCACTTAATGACAATAACATAAAGAATTAATTACCGCCTTACACAGGCCTAAAATAAAGCCACAATATAACATCTCACAATATCACAACTGTAAACCCGGAACTAATGAAGTATAGCCTATTAGGTGTACTTACATAATTTGTAAACCATTTTGATATTTATGTCATCCAGTATTGTTCAAAGTCACATAGCTAGAGTAATCTTTC
This sequence comes from Limulus polyphemus, assembly GCF_000517525.1. Taxonomy (NCBI): domain Eukaryota; kingdom Metazoa; phylum Arthropoda; class Merostomata; order Xiphosura; family Limulidae; genus Limulus; species Limulus polyphemus. Next base: position 192,194 of record NW_013667684.1, on the reverse strand, counting down.
AAGCATGCAGAATAAATTTCTGTTATATCGCTAGTTTTGAAACTTATGTTTTATATGAGAAGCTAATCCCTTGTGGTGTACATGGATTATAAAACAGATTGATAAAATACTACTTAAGTTTACAAATAACAAATTTTATTAGTTTACAAAACTGTACATATACTTAACTAGATCTTGTACAGGTAGCATTCTGGTATTCATGGTTATATTATATGAACCTTTTGTGTTTTCGCTGCTGCAAATGCATCAATTAAACTATCAAAATTTAAAGTATTAAGTACGTCTTTTTCAATACTTAATATTGCCAAGTTACTTAGTCGTTCTTGAGTCATTGAGGTTCTCAAGTATGTAAGAATTAATTTCAGCTTGCTGAAGGACCTTTCACAAATAGCAATAGAAACCCCAATTGTTGGAAGAGATTGAACAAGTTCTTTCTTCTAAATTCTACATAAATATTTAGTAGACAAGAAGAGAAAGAGGATAGCACATTGGCTGGTTGTAAAAATCATACTTCTAAATAAAGTAAGAAAAAAGAGAACGTAAAGGCATATATCTATAAGCTTGTGATAGAATATTCAGCTAAAGCTTTAAATAATGTTCAAGTCATGATAGCTTCAGTTCTGGAACGAATAATTGTGACAGCATCCTTGAATGCAACTCTTGTAAAGAGTCAGAACATCAAAAGTAGCTAAACTAACATGATCAGTAAAATCTTCAGGTAATGCAGATTTTCTATGAGATCAGAAAAGTTCTTAAAATAGGAGTCTGTATGGTCAACCAGTGGTATGAATAACTGGCTATCTTAAGATAGGAGTCTGTATGGTAAACCAGTGGTATGATTAACTGGCTATCTTAAGATAGGAGTCTGTATGGTAAACCAGTGGTATGATTAACTGGCTATCTTAAGATAGGAGTATGTATGGTAAACCAGTGGTATGAATAACTGGCTATCTTAAGATAGGAGTATATATGGTAAACCAGTGGTATGAATAACTGGCTATCTTAAGATAGGAGTATGTATGGTAAACCAGTGGTATGATTAACTGGCTATCTTAAAATAGGAGTCTGTATGGTAAACCAGTGGTATGATTAACTGACTATCTTAAAATAGGAGTCTGTATGGTAAACCAGTGGTATGATTAACTGGCTATCTTAAGATAGAAGTCTGTATGGTAAACCAGTGGTATGATTAACTGGCTATCTTAAAATAGGAGTCTATATGGTAAACCAGTGGTATGATTAACTGGCTATCTTAAGATAGGAGTCTGTATGGTAAACCAGTGGTATGATTAACTGGCTATCTTAAGATAGAAGTCTGTATGGTAAACCAGTGGTATGATTAACTGGCTATCTTAAGATAAGAGTCTGTATGGTAAACCAGTGGTATGATTAACTGGCTATCTTAAGATAGGAGTATGTATGGTAAACCAGTGGTATGATTAACTGGCTATCTTAAGATAGAAGTCTGTATGGTAAACCAGTGGTATGATTAACTGGCTATCTTAAGATAGAAGTCTGTATGGTAAACCAGTGCTATGAATAACTGGCTATCTTAAGATAGAAGTCTGTATGGTAAACCAGTGGTATGATTAACTGGCTATCTTAAGATAGAAGTCTGTATGGTAAACCAGTGGTATGAATAACTGGCTATCTTAAGATAGAAGTCTGTATGGTAAACCAGTGGTATGAAATTAACTGGCTATCTTAAGATAGAAGTCTGTATGGTAAACCAGTGGTATGATTAACTGGCTATCTTAAGATAGGAGTTTGTATGGTAAGCCAATGAAATGAGTAAGCTGGCATTCTGTTATGAAATTATATGTAAGAATCATCATTTGAAACTGAAATAGGTGAGAAAGCGGCCGGCCTTCGGTCAGTCTCTATGGAATTGGGAGATTAGAAAATGATCAGAGTGGGCCAACATGGAGACTACAAGACCTCCTATGGTTATTAAAGATTATAATCCGATATACGGTAATTAGGTGCGAGGCCAAGAAGAAAGGAACCAGTGCCACATGGGTTTGAGAAAGAGACAAGAGATCGATGAAAAGAAGAGAGAAAATATTAGAAAATGTGAAAGAGAATGAATAATCCGAGAGAGGCAAAGGAAAAAAGTAATATACTGCCAGTATGATGCAAAGCCTATTTTCAAACTAGATACGACAGTTGTTTATCCTAAATAGTTTAAAGCTCATAACAGTATACCTCTGCTTACACTCTTAATTCTTTTATTGCCCTTTGAACTGTGTCTAACTAATAATCCTGCCACACACGTTGTAAATCACTCACAACTACTGTATCAAATTACATAACACATGAGCTGCTCTGCAAGCATACCTCATGAAGAAATTTTATTATCTTACCCAATTATTTTTTTTTTTTTATTTCAATTGTGTTTTTGTGTTATTGATTATCAGTAATAATCAGCAATTTGTTAGGTTTACATTGGTATGAATCAATTCCTGATAAGAATAAGTACAACCTATGTAAGTTGATGGATATAGCGATGGAAAGTAAAGTGCAAAAATAGCACATTCATAGTTCATTCTTGAAATAGGAGCCTGTATGGTAAGACATGGAGTGAGTTAGCTTGCATTTTTAAAATAGAAGTATACGTGGTAAGCCATACGAGTGACATAGTTGACATTCTTAAGAAAGGAAGCTGTATTGTAGGCCAGTGAAGTAATTTAGTTGGCATTCTTAAAATAGGAGTTTATAAGCTAAGCCAATGACGCGTGTTAACTGATAGTTTAAAGATACAACCTGTGTGGTTAGCTAGCAGAGTGAGTAAATTGACATTTGTAAGATAAGAGTCTTTGTGATATGCCAGAGGAGTGAATAAACATGTATTCTTAAAACATGAGTTTGTATGTATATGGTAAATAGTGGAGTGTTACATTGCATTCTTAGAGTAGTTGTTTGTGTGGTAATCCAATTAAATGAGGAAGCTGGCATTCTTAAGATAAGAGTCTTTGTGGCACGCAATTGGAGAGGGCAAACTAACATTCTTAATATTGGAGTGTGTATGGTAAGCTAGTGGAATGAGTAAACTTGAATTCTTAAGATAGGAGGCTGTATGGTAAGTCAGTGGAGAGAGTAATCTGGCATTTTAAAAATCGAAAACTGTCTGGTAAGTCAGCGAAGTAAATAACCTGGCATTCTTAAGATAGGAGTCTGTGTGGTAAGTCAGTGGAGAGAGTAATCTGGCATTTTAAAAATCGAAAACTGTCTGGTAAGTCAGCGAAGTAAATAACCTGGCATTCTTAAGATATGAAGCTGTATGGTAAGTCAGTTGAGAGAGTAATCTGGCATTTTAAAAATCGAAAACTGTCTGGTAAGTCAGCGAAGTAAATAACCTGGCATTCTTAAGATAGGAGTCTGTGTGGTAAGCCAGTGGAGTGAGTAAGCTAGTTTTCTTAAGAAAATGTTTATAAGCCGGTAGAATGTGTAAGCTGGTGCTTTTAAGATGCCATGTATGGGGTAAGCCATTTTTTAATTTGTAACATGTTCTCTAAGCTGGTGGAATGAGTTAGCTGGAACATTTAAGACACGAGTGAGCCTATTTAGTGGTATTTATATGATGCTATCTGTCTCATAAGCATTTTTAAGATAACAATCTGCGTGGTAAGCCAGTAGAATGAGTAAACTAACATTTTAAAGGAAGTATCTGTATAGTAAGCCAGTGGAGTGAGTTAGATGACATTTTAAGGATTGGAATTTGTACTGTAAACAAAAGAAGTACGATTTTCTAACTCAGACACATCGCTTATAAATTAGACTACCAGGAAGTTATTCGGATATTTTTTTTATGGATGTCTATGAAGACCCACAGTTTCAACTATCAGGACTTATAATCATGCATTGGCAGATTCTTAGGTGGTTTTCTAAAGTCGTTTATTAGTAATAAATACACTTAGAGGATTGCTTTTAATTTTCTAATAGAATTCAGAATTGTAAGTTTGATAATAAGGTTTATCATGAACTAATTTTGACGTCAAACCCTTATATACTACCACCCTTTTAGAAGGAACGTTACAGAAAAGTTGGAAACTGATTTCTAGTCATAATGAGTTTAAAATTCCTTAAATAACACTGCCTCCAAATACTGGAGTGCCTCCTCATTTATTAGCAGATGCCGCAGCTTAAGCAGTTCAGCTCAGCTTATGTTACAGAAAAACCTACTTCAAGTTGTAACTGTAACTGGGACTAGTTGTATTGGTATGTAGGTATATATTTCGCCAGTGTAATTTATCGCTAAAATGTGGTGCTAAATAAGGTTAATAGAAGCTAAACTTTCCAAGACATTTCTTTCATTTATATTGAGAAAAAACATTCTGACACATTTCTTTCTTTTTTGTTTGTTGTTCAGCAAAAAAACTACACAATGGGCTAACTGTTCTGTGCCCACCGTGGGTATTAAAACCCAAGTTTTAGCATTACAAGCCTTCAGTTATGTCAGAGAAATTGATGTAAGTCTACAATAAAATTGCAAGGTATAAAGTAAAGCAATGTAGAAAATAAAAGTGTGAGTAATGCAAACAAAAACAATTCTTTACAATTTGTTTTAAACTTAGAAAGCGAATCCCCGTCCCACCAAACATGCTCGCCCTTTCAGCCGTGGGGGCGTT
>NW_013667684.1:183568-187216 GCF_000517525.1 Limulus polyphemus | reverse complement strand
AAATTCAAAAACAAACAAACTTAGAAAGTGGGCATAAGTGAGCAGGAACAAATCCATTTTTTGTTTTCATAGTAATTTCATAATCCCCTCTAGTGTGGTTGTTCTTTTTCTATTACAATATTGAAAAACAAACCTGGTAAAATATATTAATTCTTGAAATAACTATGTTCTAAATACCCTCCTTGTTTAAATGTTTATAGCTGTTAAATGTTTATAACTATTAGGAAGTTAAAATTTCTCAAAAGTGCTCTATCTTTTGGGGGCTGTTACATATAAAATTATATGTGTTTACTAGCTAAGACCCGCAAAATATTAGCAGTAGTTTTCATGCCCTTCGCTTGAATTTTCATTACTCTATAATCTTCACGCACGCCACTTAAATCGCTAAATCCTGGTCTATTTGAAACTGATTTACGCGGTTACACAAACAAACTCATGTAGATGTAACTTTATTTAATATAACCACACGTAAAGTAAACAATAAAGCAATGGTATTTATAATAGTGTACAGTGTATGAAACAGTTATGAGCGTTCAGTGTATGACACGGTTTTATGAGTTGAAACAAAGAAACTCAAAAAACGAACAATAAAACCCGTAGTAAAGAAATAATTAGTTGAAAGGTGTTTATAGCAGTCTATGAAATGAATCGACGTTAAATTATTGCAAAGTAAGGTAAATGTAAAGTTGTATTGAAGGCAAACTTAGCTGATAATGCAGAAACGCCTGAATGCGTGTTCACAAAGTGATAAGCATTTGGTTTTGAATGAACTGCGCATAAGCAATTTAAACCTAAATAAGTTGAGAAAGCCGATAGCAATTGTATTTGGTGTAATGTTAATTTTTTTAGGAAATTACACGCGGATTAAGCATTGTTTATGTGAAATATTTTGCAAATAAAAAAGCTAAATTTAAATCGAAGTCAGTCGTCACGTGATGACGACATTGTGCTATCTTGTAGCATATGTGTTGCATTAAGAAGTTTGACTAAGCAAAAAACAAGTGAGGTGACCCTGAATGGAAAAGCCAATATGCAATCCGGCCTTTCTAACGATGAGATTTATAGCGTTTGATCGAGAAATTTGCGGGAAAAGTTTCGGTCAAACAAACGCGAATGTATTATTTATATAGCTTGCTTAAATATTATCCCATTAATCAATCTGAAAAACCGAAGTATATTTTTGGTTTTTGTCTCCAGAGATATTGTTATCAGAAAAAGCGATGAAAAAACTGATGAGATACATCACCAAACCTACCAATCCGGTGACGAATTTTTCTCTTCAGTATTATTATTATTATTATCAGGCAGAAATGTTAAAAAGGTAATAGAAACTGGTCATTTTTAAATTTCGTTTTTAAACATTGATTCATTTATCATTCACAATGTTCTATGTAAGAATAAACTTCTGAACGCAAATATATACGCGCACAATAAACAAACATAAGATTCTGTAGCTTATTTAACAAGGCAATTATTCCTACCAGCGCTGGATACAATAGTTTTCCATGGCAGGAAAAAAAGTCTTTCAGTCGCTATAGGTTACGACCCGGCATGGCCAGGTGGTTAGGGCGCTCGACTCGCAATCTGAGGGTCGCGGGTTCGAATCCTCGTCCCATCAAATATGTTTGCTCGCTCTTCTAGCCGTGAGGGCGTTATAATGTGCAGTCAATCCCACTATCCGTTGGTAAAAGAGTAGCCCAAAAGTTGGCGGTGGGTGGTGATGACTATCTGCCTTCCCTCTAGTCTTACACTGGTAAGTCAGGGATGGCTAGCGCAGATAATTCTCGTGTAGCTTTGTGCGAAATTTAAAACAAACCATACAGGTTACTTCTAAAATTATAATTTTTAAACCTTGAATACTGTACTATTGTGTTTTTGCAAAAGTTATTATAGCATGGAGTCATTGAAATAAATACTCTTCCTACGTTTCGTCAGCCCACCATTCTCCTGCGTGACCACGTCGTCTTGGTATGTGATCCACAGCTTCTACTACCCAGAGTCTCTGTTACGCTTGATTCATTTCCCTATCATTTGCTTAGTGAGCTCGTGAGTCCAGAAACTTTCGCTGGCTGGCAGTTGGTAATTAATTACGTAGCTGGTCAGATATGTAATGTGGGGTCTTGGGAACCAAGTGTATAGTCTAATCACCATGAAGAAGTCGTGTGTCATCAGCTCTTTCATTAACCAATAGAGGAAAAAAGAGTATTATTTTCGAGGAGTTGTAAATTGTTCATAGTACGTTCTTAATGTGTACGAGGCTATATCTCAAATTAATTTTCAACGTTTGTTTTCTAACAGATTAAAACAACAATATTATTTCAATATAACGGTAAGACTTAAAAACACATAACGATATACATAGAAAACTATTCTTACACTGGAAAGCAAACCATAATTAATCTATAATATATATATATGTACATATTACATATGTATACATAAGTTATTTGTATGTACGTAAGTAATAACAGTTATTGAAGATGGACTGTTTTAATTATGTTTTGTAACTTAATACAGTTAGCTTTTGCGTGGTCTTGGATATAGCTTGTTAGCCACAGCTGGCTTGAATCTCTCAGAAATACAACTTTTAATGTAAGTACGTGCCCTTTTACTTTACTAACTGTAACTTCTGAGAAAGACCTATGGTTATTATGGTTATTAGAAACGAAAATGCACATCTTATTTCCTTTATGAATTTTCTCAGAATTTATTAATAGTATTCGGTTGTTTTTATCATTCCGTTAACGATACTGGAGTAAACATTTAACCAAAAATATTTAAATGAACTTAACTATTTAATTGAGTAAATTCTTTCTTTATGTGTAAAAAATATTGCAAGAAAGTTTACGTAATATTTATTTTCTGATCATTCTGTCATATCCATGCTTTAACTTGTACAAAATGATGATCATAAATTAATTGATCTAGATGATAAGACTATTGAGATTAACATTTTGTTTATTTGTAATTAAGCACAAAGCTACACAATGGGTTATCTGTGATCTGCTCACCACGGGTATCGAAACCCGGATTCTAGCGTTGTAAGTCCGCAGGCATACCGCTGTGCCACTGGGGGGCTGATATTAATGTAAAAAGAACTCTTTCGTCCAGTTAACATTATAGCAAATCTAGATACTATATTCCGCATGTCATAAACCGACCCATCTATATTATAATACGGAACTGTACACGTAATATCAATTCTGAAGATACTGCCCTTAAAATTTCTTTACATATTTCGAACGGCGTGAATATGCACGTTTAGTCGTTGGAATTCAACATTCTGCACTCAAATTAATTTATTTACACTGTGCTATCCGGAAGTATACTTCGATTGACGAAGATCGCCGTCATCTTTTGGAAACATATTGTTACGACAGCAGAAGTCATGTGACCCTGGTAACACGTGATGAGTTTCTAGAAGGATCGTGAATTTTCCTGGCAACTCTAGTCTTTTCCAGGCGCCCTCTATTTTAGTATATAAGTATATATTCAATAATGTATGTATTTTTAACAAGAGAAAAGAAGAATATAAATTAATCATGATCAATCTTATAGAGTAATGTTACGGCTCTGTTCGTTTGTTAATTTCCCGTAGAAATTCTTCCCGAGAAACTTTAGCGACACAAGTCCTTTCTTAAATAAAAC
>NW_013667684.1:174543-182895 GCF_000517525.1 Limulus polyphemus | reverse complement strand
CCTTCAAAAAGTTGACGACTCTACATGTTTCAATGTTACAACGTCATCCTCAGTTGTAACGTCGAAACATAGAGTCGTCAACTTTTTGAAGGCCATAGACAGGCCTAAATAAAATGTTTTTAATTGTGTACCAGTTTAACTTTGAATATTATTTATCATTTTAACTTTATACTCAAGTGCCAAAATACTATAATTATTGGGTGTCATTTAGATAGAATATTTTTCCGCTTATGATACACCTCGAATAAAGTTTAATCATAGTACAGTATTAATTATACTCCTGATATACATTACAAATAAATTAGACTGTCTGCTTGTTATTACTTAAAATATTACTTTTATACCAGCAGGTTATAGATTGAAAAGAGCATATACTGTCAGTATGATGTGGTAATTAGAATAAATATAGATGGCCTACAAATAATCGAGTTTTTGTTCACCTGTTTGTTGTTAAGCACACGGCTACACAATGGTCTATCTGTGTTCTGCCCATCACTGGTATCTAAACCAGATTTGTAGCGTTATAACGACTCTGAATTACCGCGCTGAGCCATAGAGGTAAATGTACATTGTTGTTGCTTTAGCGCAAAGGTATTCAATACGCTATCTGCGCTCTGTCCACAGCGGGAAATCGAACCCCGGATTTTAACGTTGCAAATTCGTAAAATTACCACTGACCCACCGTTGGACAACAACAGAGTGATATTGGATTCTAGACAGATAGTTAGTGGTAGGTAATTTAAGTGAAGGAAGTGATCAAAATGTCAATGCCAAATCCTTCTCATGTCGAAATAGCACATAGGATCCAGTGCTGAACTCTGGTTTCATTGATATAAGCGTATAAGAATGCTAACATATCCCCCCTAGACGGGATGCCAGTCAATTGCAGATTCACTCCCAGGTAACAACTGGTACCCATCATACAACTAGGCAGCCTGAGAGAATTGGGCTAAAGTGCCTTGTTCGAGGACATAAAGTCATGATGCGCCCTATCCTCGAACCATCCGACTACAGATCAAAAATCTATTGTTTAATCAAAACAGCAACTTAACCAGACTTGTTTTACAGTAGGAAAATATTAGAAAGAAGATATGTGAAATGAAAGTGGGTGCAGAGGCTTAGAACAGTATAGCAAAACTGGCGCACTTACGTAAAATCTGAAAACATCGCATTTGTAACTTAAGTCACAAAAAAGTGGACAAACGATTGCGAGAACACTATTATTTGACGGTTTACAAGCTTGGTTTATAATAACGGTAAAAATCTTTATAGCGTACGTAATATGTATAAAAATGGTGTATGATAAAGAAGGCAAATGAAGCTCATTCTCAACAAACATAGTAAGTGCGATTATATGCTAGTTGGATACGTTGATATACAGACTCAGCTTCTAAAAAAGAATTAATTCATGTTGGTATTAGAGTTGTCAAGAAAAAGAACAAGAGCAGCCAATCATCTAACAACATCTTGTGTGAAAACTATCTTACACGACATGAAAAAGGGGGATCACCCCAGAAGAAAGAGTGACCCCCATAGCTCATGCAACTGCTAAGAAAGAACATGAACTGAAATTATAATCATATTAAGGTGCATGCCCTCTAGATTATAGGTAGGTAAGCCAGTGGTGTCATAACTTTCTAATCAAGTTGCTTTAGTTCTAAAAACAGATACATATAAAACACCAGTCTGAATTCCAAGTCTAGTCTTTCTCTTAAGTGCATGACGGATATTACACCCTCGCAATATACGTTACCTGATAACGTAAAGGAAGGATATTAACACTATTACAAAATTCCGAGTCCTTCTCAGATTCGTTGTAACTCTGCTATAACCTAAACATTAACAAAACATTACCAATAACGCTGAACAGAAAACAGTATCAAATCCACAAGATTTTTATACACTCTTCATCGACAATAAACACGATTCAGAGAGGGGGGGGATAACTCTAGAATTACATTCACACTTTATACATTTGTGTGAAATATATATATAACTAAAAACACATTATGATTATAATTAGAGAAGAGTAACAAAATGTTTAACTCATCACTGAACACACATAATAATACGAGCTTAATCACACAATTCATAATGTTAATTATAAGAATCTATGAACTTTAACTGCTACATTATTTTAATGAGATTGCTGTAAATCTAAGGCATTAGACCATCCTGTCCGTGAACTATGACAGAAAAATTAAACATTTAACATGCCGTTTTATTCACAAACTAGTTAACATAACTATCACTGGATAATTAACCTAGTACATTAATTATTCTAAGTGAAATCAAGCATCCACACTGTCATATCATATAGACTAATAAACCACACAATGCAAAAAAAAAATAAATACATAGTCTTCGTAAACTAACCTAATCCTCCTTAAATCACTGCATGCCAGAAAAATAACTGTTGAAATAATGATAATTATTCACAAAATGTTATCCCCGTTGTTCAGTTTTTAACCTGAACATCATTCGATACTACAAAATAAAATAATGCTTTGCTGACATTGCTTCAGTTACTTTAAAGTTACAAAGATTATTCGAATAGATCGAAGTTTACATCTCAGAAATAAAATCTTCCATTATTAGGTCGCAATGTTCATTCCAATGTTAACTCTCATCTCACTCACCATGAACATATAGTTTAAGTTTATTTTATAATATGTACAGACGTTTATATCCAACAACTTGAAGCAATATTTGAATATATATCTGTGAATTCACTTTTTAAGTTTTTCTTCTTTTTTTTTTCAGATTGTCATGAAGCCACAGTTTCAAGTTATGAAACAACCAAACGTTTATCCCTGGTTTTAATGATAACCGATTTCAAAGCGTTATCAGGTACATGTTTCATTTTAACCTTACCTAAGATATTTTTTTGCAGTTTCTTGATTTTTGTGTAGCGAGCGAAAGTGCTTTAGGATATCTACTCAATATTTCTTTCGCTTGCTCAATCTAACTGCAGAACACGTGTATACTTGGTGGTGTTTATCACCACTCTACACCTAAGCTATTATTTAACAGAGGAATCTGAATCCACTGTTGCCTTCTTGAACAACGCAGGTGTTGAAATTTAAATTCTCGAAAAAGATCCTTTTTGTTTTTGAACTCGGAAAACTTTGTGAAACAAACATTTTGTTCTATTTAAGCATTAACTACTTAATTCTTAGCAAAGAAGTAGAGTCAAAGTTTTACCACGGGGTGAAGTAGTTTCCAATAAACAGTGTTCCACGCGCCCTTTCGCGTTAAGTGGTTGGTGGAGTCATAGTTTGACAGATTAAGTTATCAGAGCACAAGATAAAGATACAAGTTAGTCCAATTAGTTCTAAGAACAGGATCTAGCTGTTACTTTGTTACTCTATATAACACAAGAACGAAAGATAGGTGATCACCCCAGTGTCTTCTGGGCGCTTACAAGTTTTACAAATATTTGCTTGTCATTTTTAAAGGCTCTTTCCGCTAAACCATTAAACTGAATCTTCACCATTACAAGCATGCACAGCAATTCTAAAGAGATAGTGAATTTTGCTCATTGAGTCTGATGGATTTCTTTTTGGACTCTAAAGCATGTTATCCACTACTCGGAAATTGTATCAGCTACTGTTTTTGTTAATGTCAGGAAGATAAAATTTAACCCATTTTGCAAAACAATTGATTACGACAAAATATATCATTATAGTAAACAAAACATAGGATTAAAAGTTTTGGTATATCATATTAAAAATGCCAACGAAACACAGGCGCTTTGATAATTGGACCTGTCTTCTTCAGGGTAATAATCTCAACAAAGAAATCTCTAGCTTGATACATATCTACTATTCCATTCCTGAAGAGCACAAGATACATAGTGAAAACGTATACAAAACGAAACCTAAACTAGAAACCAATATATCGTCACTACATATCTGATAAAGAATCCTTGGAATCCTAAAGCATTATTAATAAATTTAGTGATCACACTGCACAAGTGAATGTTAAATAACCACTTTGTACATCATAAATATTTCAAACAGTTCACTATTTGATACAGAATCCGTACTTCTGATATCTAAATGTTTGGTGAACAAACACATTTGTTTAAAAACCTGAAGTTTTTCTGACCTTCATGAAATTTCTCTAAACTAGACCCAGTTAATTCTTTTATAATGAACGCCATTCTTCTAATCACCAACCTGCACCCGCCTAACAGAGAACCATGTTTGGAGAATTATATTAAAACCACTTAAAAACAACAACATTATCCAAGCTTTCAAGCTATTCAAACATACACTTAAAAACTCAATTTAAAATTAAAAACTACATTTGTGGTATTCTCATATTCACTAATTTTCCTTAGAGTAATCGAGTAGATACCATAGAATAAATGAAGGCTCGTCAGTAAATGTGCTGTGGAACAGAAATATGACATTTTATGACATCAACTGCATGACACAGGGACAGAGACTAGACACAGTTCACACACAGCAATACAAACTTTAATTAAATCGACAACAAGTAAATTAAAAGACGAGTATAAATGTTGCAATATTTACTGGAGAGATATATGATATTAATTTTAAGTTATGTAAAAGTATTAATAGTAAAGTTAAGAGTTGAAGTTTTAGCTCAAATGTTATAACAGGTTGTAAGTTAAACATTGTAGCTGAAGTTGGGTTGTTGAAGCTGTTTTATTTAAAGTTGTTCTATACTGAGAAAACATAGCATTATTTTCTCCTAAAACATATGTCATTTTTTGTCTGAACACAGGCGGTACTCACGTGATCTACGAATCACTCTCACTTCAAATATGAGATTTTATATCCAGGAGGCATCAGCTAACTTGCCAGCAGTTAATATCACTGTTGCCTTCTATACAAAATGCACTATGTTACAGCAATCTTTATTACTAGAGAGTACGTGCACATGATGCCCTAGCTGACTGACCAAGTTCTGTGAATAATAGAGCGAGAAGAACTTAGTGGCTTTATTGAAGGACTTTCTATATTCAGTACCAAAATACATAATAAGCAAAGAAGTTCAAAAATTACATATATATATATTATCTATGGGGTTAGGAAACGCTTCATGTGCCAATAAGCCACGCCTTTAAAGAACATTCAATCTGACATAAACATTATACTAAAAGTTGCTGACAATAGTACTACATTACTGAAGTCTGATGATATTAATTTTTACAATAAGCTAAGATATCTTATAACAAAAATAATAAAAGCTATCAACTACAAACATGAATAATTCATTTAATGAAAACAAATTCACAAAAATATCTTTTAGTCATGGCCTAAAATGCACAAACCTAATAATTTAGATAATCCCATAATTTCTTATACAAATATCGCGGCCAAAACGACATATCCTTATGATGACTACCACATAAAAGGTATCCCTAATAAACTTCCTCCTTACATCAAAAACACAACGCATTTCATTGAGGAAATTAATGATAAAAGATGGTTACTAAGTACGAACCTATTCAGTTAGAGACAATAAATGTGTTGCTATAATGAAATGTTTCGTAACATGACACTAATCCAAGAATACTTTAAAATTATCTTTTGTTTGTTATGTTGGTGAAATTCATTTTATAGTTTTGACTTAAGTTGTATCAATCATCACTTCATCTCTACCAAATACAAGTCTAAGAAATTCTGTTTCTACACATATTACAGTATGTTTTCTTGGTTTAAGACTCAATCCTGGCTTCATTATTCTCTGACCTACTATTTTTGTGCTTCCAGAAGCACCTTGAAATATATGGCCAAACTATAATATGCTGATGATATTAGGTATCATTCCTATTGCAGACTGTGTAATTTCAGTCTTCTGTTAGCCACTCATAGGTGGCTGGTGCATTACAGCGTTCTAGTTGCATTGCCCATTAGAACTCTAATACCCTGAGGAAGCTTGTGCAGTGATTGGTTTATAGAGAGCATGTTGCTAATGTTAATATGATGCTCGGTTATCTTTGTTCTACCCAGATAGATATCTGGTAACACAAATCTATCAACATTTTCTGTCAGTAATTCACTGAGGTTCTGATTCAGATTGTCAGCATAGTCATGCATCAGAGGTCTTAGTTATTCTGAATCTTATGGTTTTGTTTGTGGACACATCATGACTTAAGAAATATTAGTTACACTGCTAGTTTCAATTGCTTCTTTTTCACATACCATGTCTAATATTAAAACATCCAGCATACTTAAAGTTGTTCATTCACAGGTATGCACCACTGCTTTTAGTTCCAAGGCTGCTTTACGACTTCTATGGCACCTTATATGTTGATGCATTATCAGTGACTCTTGAATAGATTTACCTAGTGGCCACCATCTCCTCTCCACATAGCCATCCTTAAGCCAGCAGTGAAAAGCTAGAGGAAAGGCAACTAGTCAACACCACCAACTGTCGACTCTTTGGCTACTCTATACTAACACTAACGAATAGTGGAATTGACCATCACAATAAAACACCCCTATGGCTGAAGAGTCAAGCCCGTTTAGCTACGGGGATTCGAACCCGCAACTACAAGTTGCGAGTGAAGCACCATAACCACCAAGCTATTCCAGGCCATATATACCATTACTGGCACATATTATCACCCTAGTAAGTGCAGCTTGGTGACTGGACAAAAAAATAACGTATATTTGCTGCATGTGTTTGTAAATGAGGCTTCATTTCTAATTTCCATTGAAACTCCATTTGTATGTGAGGGGGAATGCTCTAAACTGTTGCTCAGGATGAATCACGTCATCTATTGAGTGATATTCCAGTTGCAGTAACTTCTCTTACATGATATTATGTGTTAGTTGGTCGAAGGTATTTTAAGCCAAATATCACACTTCTGGTACTGATTCAGTCCTATGGGTTGTTGAACAAAGCAACAACCTGTGGGAACCTGGGTGAAGGGCTGGGGAGCACTCTATGCCTGGACTCCTTTATCTCTACCCCACCCAAGGCTAGAGTATGTTTCTTCTTTCTCCTGGTCTGATTGACTCTTCTATAAAACATATATGAATTTTGTATTCTGTGAACTACAAAGAGGTTTCTAAAACATGACAAGGTTATATTCTCAATTGGACAAGATAAACCAAAGATTCAGTTGTTACTTTACTATCGGAATTTGAACTGATCTTATGAAATAGTGGCTACGATACCAAACATTTACAATTCTCCAATGGGCAATTAAACCACCTTCGACCCAGAAAACAAGCAAGCAGCTCACAAATAGTGAAGTGCTGATAGATCTTATAAAGGTAGATAGTGGCAGGTAACTTAATTAAGATGACTGACTATTGATTCAATACTGTGAACAAATACTCTATATCTGATCACTCAAAGAATGATGAAATGTAATATTTTATAGCAGTAAGATATAAGAAATGTTGCACAGATTTCCATAATATTATATAAACTTGTAATAATCAAAATTGAGATGATCGTTTTTGTAAAGGTGGTTTCAAAGATAAAGGCAGAGAGATGCGAGAATAACGCTGTCTAGAGATTTACAAGTTTGGGTAACTGGTATTGACACCCAATTATCAATTATAGGTAACGGAAGCAATAAATAATTACAACCACACACGCTGGTAAGCTACGATCATCTAAAAAAGGAAAGAAAACAATTGTCAGTAGATATAAATTATCACATCTAGTACTTCATTCGAACTCAGGCAAAGACTTAATTGCCTTTATCACTATAATCGGTAAGAATATAGAAAGAAGAGCAGGTAATCACTTTGCGACAACTTGTATGCCAACTATTCCAAGCCATACGATAGATAGGGACATCCTCTCTAGAAGAGTGTCCTCCCTCTTCCCACTAAATTAGCATTTCAACAAACAATGTGCCGATCTTCAAGTTCCATCTTTCATAACATTCCTCCTAACAACAGTGTGGCAAATGTTGTCTATAAGCTCTTGCTCTCATTCCAGAATACAGTGCCCCCCCAGTGGCACAGCGGTATGTCTGCGGACTTATACTGTTAGATACCCGTGTTGGGGGCAGGGCACAGATAGCTCTTTGTATAGCTTTGTGCTTAATAAGAATTAACAACAACCAGAATATAGTTTTAATTGATAAAATGAAATCAGGAATAAATTAAGTTCCAGTACATATACCAAGGGGCATATCTTCTAGATAACAGGGGGTGTTACTCATAATAGTATTGTCAGTATATAGAACGACTAGAAGAAAGTTCTATTATGTTGTTTGTTTAATATTATAATAGTATTGTCAGTATATAGAACGACTAGAAGAAAGTTCTATTATGTTGTTTGTTTAATATTATAATAGTATTGTCAGTATATAGAACGACTAGAAGAAAGTTCTATTATGTTGTTTGTTTA
>NW_013667684.1:172285-173746 GCF_000517525.1 Limulus polyphemus | reverse complement strand
AGTGTCTCCCGTCATAACGCTTTCTATGTGCAAAACGTGCTCATGTTTGTATGTTTATTACAACAAAATGGCGCAATAATAATTAATTGTCAATATCGTTATTGAATACTACACCAAATACAAAATAAGTAGCACCATTAAATTTCTTGTAAAAACTGGTTATTATGAAGTTAGTTTAAGTTCAACCGTTTAGTATCCTATAACGAACAAAATAAACAAATAAACAAACTTCCTCTTTTATATATATATAGATATATCCTTTTTATTATGAAGATTATGCTGTAATTTTTAACTTAGTATACGGATTTACATTTACCTTAATCTCATAAACTGGCCGATATCTTACACCATGAAACACAATATGTATCTGTCTGTCTGTCGATCACGCACTGACGTCATAGCAACATATTACGTAATTTAAGTAGTTTGGCTTCCTGTCCAATAGAAGCGAGAAGTCTGCGAGTGATCGAAAATTAACGATATATTTGGACTAAAGTATACAAAAAATTGCACCATTTTCGGAATTTGAAAAAAAATCTTTATCAAATCTTCGAGTTGCGCTAGAAAGAACGTAAATATACTTTAGTATACATTTTATGCAACATATTAAAAGCTTATCAAAGTTTATAAAAAGGTCTAACGTTAGGTAGTAGAATAATATTAGAAGATTATTTATTGAGAGTATTAAGTGAAAAAACGTACACAAGTTACAATGTTAATTTATCTCTTTATCGAATATAGGCTCTACTTAATAAAGGCTTAACTAATGTTAGGACTAAGATAAGTGAACTTATAGATTTCGGTGTCTACGATTAGAATTCTTTTGTATTGCTTTAGAAATCCTGTATTTAAAGAAGTACTGTTGAAATAAAGATATTAATTTGGCCGCAAATGTTTTGCGGGTCTCTGCTAGTTTGAGATATTATTGGCATTTCGATCAAAAATATTGTTAACAGCGAGGGTACCCAACTAATAAATCAACCCATTCTAATCATTATAAGTTTTTGTTCTATGACATTGCACACTCCTAGTTAGACTGGTATGTTAAATTAGCTAAACTAACTTCTGGATTAATTTCTAATTATAATCTATGTAGGTGGATTTCTTTGATCAGAAAGTAATGGTAATTACGATATACCTCAACTTATGTAAAAACGTATTTAGTAAACATGATATACGTGGAACTACTCAACATGGAACAAAGTGTCACACCTTGGTTGATATTGTGGTCTGCTCTAATCAATAATTTCAAAACGAGATATGGTTACTGAAATATCCGTATTTGTGTTTTTTTAATGAACTGAGCTGTTGTCTATGAAGTTATGTTCGTCACAACAAATTAGATTATGCTTAATGTAGAACTGACCTGTAGCGATTCACTAAATTGTTGAGTTCCACAAGTAAAATTACGTTGTATCGTCGAAACATGTAGAGTCGTCAACTTTTTGAAGGCCATAGATA
>NW_013667684.1:168098-172275 GCF_000517525.1 Limulus polyphemus | reverse complement strand
GTTTAACATTGAATATTATTTATGATTTTAACTTTACACACAAGTGCCAAAATACTATAACCGGTTCATATGTTAGTTTGCTTTGATTCATCAGCCTCATTACCATAATGTTGCAGACTAAACGTTCTCTTGTGCTGTTTGTAGTTATAGGCTCCTCAGTGGCACAGCGGTATGTCTGCGGACTTACAACATAACTTCAAACAATCAATCAAATGTGGTTATAGGAGTTTTACAAGTTTCATCTACAATAACTTTCGTTCAAAACAAATTTTCTAATTCAGTTTCACCCAAAATGAACAAATTCTTTAAGTACTTTCTGACTGACCTTGTTGGTATAACAAAAAGATATCTACAAATAAAGTTAACATACGGTATACGTATATAAATAATCTGCTCAAAGTAACTTCCTGACACCTGAATGGAAGAAACAAGATTTGTGTTGTTGACATCTTTGCAAGCGGAAGAACAACAATAAGTAAACCCCGTCGGCTACAGCCCCTTACGTTCAGAAGAAATGTTATCTGTTTCTAGGCTGTCTGTCCAAGGGTACTTTCATTGTCACAACTGCACACTGAGCCACAAAAGTATTTAAGAGGATAGAAGACCACCGATCACATTTCAAAGATATATACTGGTCTGAAATAAAAACACATGGAATTTCAGAACAACACCCAATGTACCACGGGTTTCCTAGGGTGTCCAATGTGATCACAATAATCCACTGATTAGTTTGTTACAGCAGCGGTGGCTAAGGAACCGTTATATCCAATCTTTGATTTTATACTTCACCTGACAGGAGAAACGTAACAGTTATGGATTCGCTAAGCACAATAAAATACTCCTGTTTCCAAGAATAACTGATAGTTTATATTGAAGACGTTGTATTTCGCGTGAGCTATTTCGACAGTGGTAAGTCTGTTTGTGTTGATTTATTGGATAGAATAGCTTTCAAGGATTTTGTTCTGGTTCAAGTATTCACACTGGCTATAGAATCGCTTTCAAGGTTTTTGTTGTGGTTGAGGTATACATACTAGTTATAGATTCGCTTTCAAGGTTTTTGTTGTGGTTGAGGTATACATACTAGTTATAGATTCGCTTTCAAGGTTTTTGTTGTGGTTGAGGTATACATACTAGTTATAGATTCGCTTTCAAGGTTTTTGTTGTGGTTGAACTATTAACACTGGCTTTAGGATCTCTTTCAACGTTTC
Organism: Limulus polyphemus; assembly: GCF_000517525.1. Classification (NCBI taxonomy): domain Eukaryota; kingdom Metazoa; phylum Arthropoda; class Merostomata; order Xiphosura; family Limulidae; genus Limulus; species Limulus polyphemus. The sequence continues at coordinate 171,067 of NW_013667684.1, read as the reverse complement.
TTTTGTGTTTGAAGTATTCACACTGGCTATAGGATCTCTTTCAAAGTTTTTGTTGTGGTTGAAATACTCACACTGGATTTTAAGTTCAGTCAATAGTTTACATTGATTTATCGAAATAAAATGGTATAAATAAAGTACAAAATTTATTGAAATTAAAAAAAACTTAAGGGGAGTAAGTATGCATGCTAAAATGTAAACGTCAAAAAATCTAAAGCCACGACAAAATATTTCAAAGGAATACATAGGTTGTAAGTACTGTCATTCAACAACAACAACAGCAACAGGAAAAAGTATGATAATCAAATACAAGGTGGAAATAACTGAGATGTTAAATGCTCAATAAAAATAAATTTAGTATGTTGCCCTACTGATTAAGCACTGATGTGACGTAATGTTCAAACCACCGGATATACAGCGTCTAGTTTGAGGAATCTGAAAAAACAAAATAAAGTTTAAAAACCACCCTGTCACATAATCAAAACTAAAGGCTCATTTGTAATTGTACGCTAAGTCAGAAGCTTGAAGATTATTCTCACCAAACTAATGCTATATAATTAGAGAAGTGAAATAAATGTCAAACAGTTCTTCTGACATGAGTTTCATAGCATTATGTACGAATATCTTCTATTGAAAATAGAAATGGAAAACTGGTAGTTCACTAGGTAAAGAGACAATTAAAATAATAAACTTATTGTTTATTTAGAAATTTAAGTCACATTTGTATTACATATTCACACATGACAGTCAAAACAAGCATTTTTTTAGTTAAGGTACCGTAACAAAATATTTAATAATCTTAATGAAATTTTCAAGGAAAACAAGTGAGAAGCAGCTGTAAATAAAATACCAATATACACACACAAAAAAAAAACAACCAAACCACAAATGAGAACAACTAAGAACTAACAAAGCAATAAACAAAACATTGATAAAAACAACAACAAATAACCGGCAAAGGAAAATAAGTAAGAGCTGTATAGTGATTAGAAAACCAATGTACAGAACAGTAACAAAAAATATCAACTTGCAAAGGAAAACACAGAAGAATAAAGGATACAAGTCTTAAAAATTTTATAAGAGCAGGAATGCATCAAATATTTGTGATTTGAAAATATAAATTTCTAAATGTTGAAAAAAGACCGCAATGGAATATATATTCGATTCTGTTCTTTTCTTACACATATACATGTACACACGTCAGAGTATACAAACATAAATAGAATTTCTTTCAAAAATCAGTTATTTTATATGGAGTCTTGCATGAAATTTACGAGACCGCCAAAAGAAAAGTTTCAATATAAGGGTTAGTATTTTCATATAATGATGGTTATACATGTTGACGCATGGAATAAACGGAACTAACCCACTTTCATCGAGTATAAATATTATAAGTATAAGGAAACAAATTTATCGCTAAATAAAAAAGCTATGTAGGGTTGGCTATTGAAATTGAAAAAAGGAACCAAACAAGATAGGGATGGAAATGGAAGTGTCACTTGATCGGTTAATGATCACATAGCAGACTAAGCCGTCTCGGTTTTACATGGAGAATAAAATCTCTACATTACTGGATTACCCACTTTGTCTATTGAAAGCTTGGTAATTGAATAGAATCTCTGCTTTCATCGTTAAACTTCCCTTTAGTTAACTTTAGAACACTATTTTTGTGACTATTTTACAATAGAGTAACATTTTACGATTGGAAATTCTGGTTTTATTTGTTTTGCCAGTGTGGTCATATTTACAACAGTCAAGATTAAAATTGGCACAAATGTAAATTTTCATGCGGTCAACATGTTGAGATATAAAAAGTTGGATTTGCCCATTTTGAGACTTTTAAGGGTGATCAGACCTTAGAACAAAAAGCATTATTTTGCGGGTTTGGATCAACTCTTCGGCCATATTTTGACCAGTTTATATGAGATGTTGTATAAAAATACTTTCCTACAGGTCCCATACATTGACAAACAAAAATTATGGACTTGCCCATTTTCAGTAATTATGGGGGGGGGGGGATCAAGATGCTACAAAAAAAGATAGTTTTAGGTTTTTTTTACAATTACTTCACTGCACTCCGGCCAATTTTCATGCAATTTGGTACAAAGATGGGTTTTTGCAGGTTATATATACATGAAAAATATGAGATACGCCCATTTTTGGTCATTTTATGGGGGCCAAAAGGTTAAATAATTTTAGAGGTTTTGGTCAATTACATAGTCTTGTTTCGACCAATTTATATGGAATTTGGTACAAAGGTACTCTTTGCAGGTGCCAGACAGAGATATAGGCAGTTTTGGAATTTTTGTTATTTGCTCAATTTTTCAGAAAAAGTGCAGTTTGGGGTTTTCGTGAACTATTCGTGTGTATGTCAGTCAACTTGCATGGAATTTGGTGCAAAGATACCTTCTTGCAGATTCCAAGTAGTAAAATAGAATTTTTTTATTTTTCTGGAGTCAAAATTGGCCATGTTGGGATTACGTGACGGAGGTAGATTGCATTTGCCAGCGTATGTTGGTCTTTTTTAATATATCCTACGTTGTTTTCAAGTAGCATCTGTAAAAATTTTAACAAATATTATTGTCTGTTTTTCTCAGTATCTGAGCTTGAACGCATTAAACCTTTCAAAAAGCTAAAGCTTTCCTCACTTATCTATATGTATATAATAGTCAAATGTCTGTCTGTCTCTCACGCTCTGTATCTCTTGAAAGTTTTAACTGTAGAAAACCCATATATATATATATATATATATCAGAATGCTTCTTTTCAAGAGTACACTAGAGGAAAATTATTAATTTTTTGCAATTCCTAAAATTTTATATCAATATCAATCTGTCATTCTCTGTATGTGCTAAATAATCAATATGAGAAGAAAAACTTATTGAGATAAACACGTTTCTTTTGTGAGGAAATTTCGCGAAAAAATTGACTTCCTTCATAGGAGCATGAACGAGAAAATAACATAAAGAGAG
>NW_013667684.1:151925-167318 GCF_000517525.1 Limulus polyphemus | reverse complement strand
AAGCAGTTATATCGAGAAAGTTATGGAAAGTTGTGCTGCGCCAATCCCATGATAGTTTAGCAGGAGGACATCTCAGAGTTAAAAAGACATTGAGTCACCTACGGCAGAGATTTTACTGTATAGGTATGAGGCAAGATGTGGGAAGAATGGTGCAGGACATGCAGTACATGTTGTGCTAAAAGGGGGACCCAAGCATAAGGGGCATGCTCCAATGAAGTTATATCAAGTTGTCACACCAATGGAAAGAGTTTGCCTTTGACATTGCTGGTCCTTTGCCCCAAACTCGTGCAGGAAACAGGTACATTTGTGTGGTGATGGATTATTTCACCAAGTGGCCTGAGGCATATGCAATACCAAATCAAGAAGTTCCAACTGTAGCTTCGGCTATTAGTGATTTCTTCTTCAGATCAAAGCCGTAACTTTGAATCAGCTGTGTTCCAAGAATGCTGCAAGTTGTTTGGCATACGAAAGACCAGGACAATGCCACTTCACCCACAGTCTGATGGGATGGTAAAAAAGTACAACTGGACACTGGGACAGGAATTGGCAAAGTTTTGTAATAGCCGCCAAGATGATTGGGATGTCTTACTCCCTCCACTGTTGATGGCCTATAGAACAGCAGAGCATGAAACCATTGGATACACTCCAGCAAAGTTGATGTTTGGTCGGGAACTTCGGTTGCCAGTGGATCTGTTAACAGGACGCCCACCTTACGAAGAGTTGCATGAAAATGTGTCAGAATTCGTGAAAGTGTTATTGGAAAGGATGGATAATATTCAACATCAAGTGCGTTCAAACTTGAAAACATCTGCTGATTCGATGAAGCTATGTTATGATAAGAAGTCTGCTGAAGTCAGCTTTGTACCATGAGACAAGGTGTGGTTGTGTAATCCCAGGAAGACCAAAGGGAAGTCTCCTAAGTTGTCTTCTCCATGGGAAGGCACACATGGCATAGTGGATCGTCTCTCAGACGTGACTTTCCGGATAAAATGTTGTCGGCGAGTTAAGCCAAAGGTGGTGCATGCCAACAGGCTTTGGCACTATCACGGTTCAGGACATTTCAGTTGGAACGAAGTGAACAACGGAACAAATGACACTGCTGAAGACGTATCACCTGAAAAACCACTGTCGAAGAAGAAACTCCACTCGGTTTTGAGAAGAGAAACAGTGAAGCCCTTGATGAAGCTACTACCACTGATGTGACTGTTACCACTTGATAGGACATTTCCTGATGAAGCAGATGAACCCCCACATGAAGCAGAAGCCCACGAGACGGAGACCACTACGGAAGATGACATGTCTCGTAAAATTAAGAGACTTTGTTGAATTTTAATTTTGTGTTTGTAAATTCTGTACATTTAATTAAGTTATTGTTAATTGTTTATTGGTTTAATGTAAGTGGCTATTGTTCGGGACGAACAATACTAAGGAAGGGGCAGTGTTACGACAGCGGAAGTCACGTGTCGCTGGTAACACGTAATGAGTTCTAGAAAGATCGGGGAACATAACGAATAATCCAGTATTTGCTAGGCGCCCTCTATTCTTGTATATAAGTACGCCAGACAATGAATCAGAATAGAATTGCAGACAGGCAGAGATAGAGACGGACAATTGAGTCAAGCGCGGTAGTTAGCAAGGTGCGTGAATCGCTCGTTGTAAATTATAGTGTATGTTTAAGTTAAGGTGACTGTGGAAATTAAGTGTATTGCAAAGTTGAATTGAGAAAGAATAAACTAGTTTTATTTGAGAAAGGACTTGTATCGCTAAAGTTCTTCGGAAATAATATATACGTGAAATTAACTAACGACCATAGACATAACAGTATTATATACATGCATGAGTTTATTGTAACATGTCAAATAAATTTAATTGAATATTTCCCTTTCACACTTCTTATAAAAATGACAACTGTCAAAACGCGTTCACTTCGGTAGCGATCTTTTCTGACGCTCAATAAAATGGCAAGAAATGGTAACATCAAGTGGAAAAATCCCCGCGGCTACTTACCGAACGTTAGCGCTCTAATTTGCTGGATTCGCTCATTGCATCGAAACCCAAACATTTTTGACAACAATGCATTGTAGTCAATTTCCTTTGCTTGAAAACAAATACAACGAATATTCCTTATTGGAATGACAGAATACGGTTATAAACGGCCCACTAGACAATAATATTGCATACACGCTTTGATCTAATTTGCTGGATTCGCTCATTGCATCGAAACCCAAACATTTTTGACAACAATGCATTGTAGTCAATTTCCTTTGCTTGAAAACAAATACAACGAATATTCCTTACTGGAATGACAGAATACGGTTATAAACGGCCCACTATACAATAATATTGCATACACGCTTTGATCCAAGGCATTGGATTTAATGCATATTTTAAAATTTATTCATCAATATTTTTAGGAAATTTACCGTTGAATTGTTTCAACAGGCACCTGCTAGTTTTCAATAATTTCACATGGTGTGTGAGATGATGAAGCTGTCAAATGGTTGTTTTAATTCAGTTGTTTCCTGTTAATGAAGATACCAAAGAACAATAGATAGGAATTTAGGGATATTTATTTACACAAATGAATATCGTTTCCTTCTTTTCGACCATTCCTTAACGACTGTCTTCAGAATATAGGAAAGCTTGTTAATATTTATTCCATTAACACTACATAAGTGAATTAAATTAACAGTATTATAATGTAAATTATTTCACGAAATCATTTTTGTTTCTAGGAAAACTATCTTCAAGCACAGTTTTAAAGCAGACTTTTTAAATGAATGCATTTTCTTATATCCATTTTATGTTCACTGTACTACTTCAGTTTAGCTATGGACTTTACATAAGATTTCCCTATACACCCTACTAAAGCCAGTTGTGTAGCCGAGTTCTTGGAACCGCGAAAAATGAAGTAAGATAATCAGTTAACTAATGAGACAAATCAGCCCAGTCTTTTTCTTTCTTTTTTTTACATTGTATTTGTTGACCTGGTAAATTTGCGGCTGCAAAAATACCGAACGCGTTTCGTCACCATGACTGTGAGTCACTCTAATCTTGTTGACGAGTGGTTAACGAAATGCTTACTTATGTAGTATTGCCATGTAATTACAAGACAATCCAAACCGCAATTAACTGCCACAGCTTGACAGTCTCTGTTGAATTTCTGTTGTTTTTGCCATAGTGTATTATTTAAGGCCTGGTTGCGATGATTCCTGTACATGTTATTTTAGATCTTGATATGTATTATTTATGAGTACTTGATCCAATGTATTATCATCTTACGTATGTAACCAATACGATCGTTCCTTATAACTACTTAAACCTGTGTATTACCAGCTTAATGAAACGAGTTATAACACTTAAATTTTAGTTTTAGGGTTTTGAAACAACGGCAGCAAAGCACGTGATGAAAATCTATAGAAAGTGTATGGAATAAGATGTTAGGATACACTGATTCGAACTTAACGGAATATAGAGAAAAAAATGAGAAAACAGGACATTTTATTGCAGATTCTATAATATGAATAACACGCACTCTAGATAATAACAGCGCAATTTGTAAAACACTCCTAAAAACTAAGATAAAATGAGAATATAGGATACCGTGATGTGACACTAATATTATCTAGTTATTTACAGTCAGAAGAGTCGAATTATGTCGACTATAAATGTATCCAGTAATTGAAAATGGAAAAAAAACTTCGAAAAATAGCTGGTACTCTGGTGAGTAAAAATGAAATAATGGTGATAAATAATTAAGTGGTAGTAATTAGAAAAACAAACTGATAGTGGTAAATACACATAACACTTATAAACACTAGCTTCATCATTACAACACTATCAACCACTTATAAACACTAGCTTCATCATTACAACACCATCAACCACTTATAAACACTAGCTTCATCATTACAACCCCATCAACCACTTATAAACACTAGCTTCATCATTACAACACCATCAACCACTTATAAACACTAGCTTCATCATTACAACACCATCAACCACTTATAAATACTAGCTTCATCATAACGACACCATCAACCATTTATAAACACTAGCTTCATCATAACGACACCATCAACCACTTATAAACACTAGCTTCATCATACCGACACCATCAACCATGTATAAACACTAGCTTCATCATAACGACACCATCAACCACTTATAAACACTAGCTTCATCATACCGACACCATCAACCATTTATAAACACTAGCTTCATCAATACGACACCATCAACCATGTATAAACACTAGCTTCGTCAATACGACACCATCAACCATGTATAAACACTAGCTTCGTCAATACGACACCATCAACCATGTATAAACACTAGCTTCATCATAACGACACCATCAACCATGTATAAACACTAGCTTCATCATAACGACACCATCAACCATTTATAACCACTAGCCTTATTATAACGACACCATTAACAATTCACCTCTCACCAACAACCACTAAAAAATATAACACGTCGTAAGTGAGCTCATCCGTCGACTTGGCACCATCCATCCGGGAGGAATCAATGAAATATTTGATTTTCTATAACCTTGTGTGTGTGAACGCGTGTGTTCATACATATTATGCATTGAGTATATGCAACTGCGTTATTTTTTTGTTACCATTATTTATTTATTTTTTATTATCGCTATTTATTTATTTTTTATTTATCACAAATATTTTTAGACACTAAAGTACCGGTTATCTTTCTAACTTTTGAAAACAATGAAAACATCTCACTTGTATTATTACGCCCCACAGTGATTTAGCGGTAAGGTCGAGGGCTTATACGCTGAAATTGGGTTTCGAGACCCATGAACAAAGTGCAGATAGCTCATTGTGTAGCTTTGTGCTTACGCATAAACAAATGAAAAACCTGTTATTATTATTATAGATAATTTTAAAAACCTTTAAATATGTTTAATTGCTCAATATTTAATTTTTTCAAATATTAATAATATCCATATTTTGCAACTGATTCACGTGTTTACTTCTTTAGAACTGTTGAACGACGCTAATTTAGAACGTTCTACGTTTGATAACCCTTTATCAATTAATATCTCTAAATGAAGGACGTCCTGGCCCTAAACGTTGTTAATATTAAAAACATATGTCCATTATTTACCACTTGTTTTTGGTATTAGTCTTTTTTGTTATTTTAAATTCTTGTACCACAACGGTCTCTGCGTGACTTTTTACATTTATTTAGTAATTTGCTAAATAAATATAATTTATCTTCGTTTGTATTTCAATATACGATTTTTGTAATAAACAAAAACGCCGATGAGCATTCAGTTTCATGGAGCGAATTTTTCGAAATTATTTCAAGTCGTTAGGTGTGTTGTTCAGGACTACAACTAATTAAATCCACGTGTTAATTTGATACTCATGTGTCATATACAAACACGTGGTTGACAGAAGGTCTTCATATAGCTAAGAATGTGCAAAGGTTGCGAAAATAATGACGTGAGAGATTAAAACACTAAGCTTTCCTTAAATGGATATACAACTTTCAACCATTTTTAGATGTCATATAACCATGTTAATGCGTCTAATGTCAAAACGTTATAGTTACGATTACAATCTTAAAATATAGTGTTGATTTTATGATTCTGAAAATCCTTAGGTTTTATATAGACAGATAGATATTTATATGTATATATAAGAAGTTATACAAATCAGAACAAATATCACTGTATTAACTGAAATACCAAGACGTGGTTCTGCTTTAATACAGTGATAAAATATGCTACTTCTATGAGAAAGTTATTCATATAAGGTCTTAAGATTGTTTCTTAAGATAGCTACGTGATTTCTACTATTGAACTGTTAAAGAAAGATTTTAAACCATGACATTTAGTCAGTTTTAATTTAAATATACAGGAAGTTAAGAATAATTACATGTAGGTTTTCAAAACACGCGTAGTGCAATAATAGATATGAGAGTTTTCCACTTGCCAGGTATTAAATTATATTTTTTTAACACTTGTAACAAAGAAACTAATTAACTTGCTTTAAATCTTTAAATACTGATCTCTCTTTAGTTGAAATTGATTTTTGAAGGCAACATAATATAGCTTAATAATATCTTCGAATAATAATAATTATTAATAATAATTAATTATTAATAATATCTTTCCAGAATCTGGAAAATATTTATATTTTATTTGTTTGTTTCATAGCAGAGCCATATTGGGCTATCTGCTGTGTCCACCGCTGGGAATCAAACCCTGGACTTTTATATTTTATAATATATAACTTTTCTTAGTTACAGTAGTAAACACGAGAGCGCTAAAGCAGTTCTTATAAATGACGGGTTTGTTTAAGTTTTGATTCAACAACTCCGTAATCTCCTATAGTTGCATTTTCATTTTCATTAGACTCATCAATTGCCTCTGCGTATACATTTAAAAGTAAATATGTTTATTGGGCTTCACTAGTTTATCGTTGGGGTTTCTGTATTCACCACTGCAAAACCGCAAGCTTGGGATCCCATTCTGCCAAAGAAAAAGTTGTGGTGGAAAAACAAGTATATTGCCTAGATACCAGAACGTGGTAATGTTTGCAGAATGTTATTGGCATTGATACAATGTTTTATCTGATGAATGTAGTTTGATGGTCAAAAATACGTGACAGAATAATAAGAACGCACCCATAATCTTCTGATAAACAAAGCTGCTTAACCTATTGTGGCCTGGTTCGAATCTACGTCTCACCAAACATGATCACCCTTTCAGCTATGTGGGCGTTATAATGTAACGGACAATCCCACTATTCATTGGTAAAACGAGTAGCCAAAGAGTTGTCGATGGGTGGTAATAACTAGCTGCCTTCCCTCTAGTCCTTCACTGCTAAATTGCGCAGACAGCTCTCGTTTAGTTTTGCGCGAAATTAAAGGCAATTACATACATAATAGTTATTCAATCGCTTTGTAGTCCCTTTTAAAATTTTGAGAAAAGAAACAAAATATCAGCTAGAAATGACAGAAGATAGAGACTTGTATGATACACTAATAGGGGTAGGTGACCCTTGGCTTATTTTTATATAAAGTGGCTGATGATCGACACCAGAGGTAACCAAGAAATTGCATTCAAAAGTGAGTAAAAAAAAATCGGTCAAGCAGACTTGAAACTCAGTTGGCAGACAGAAAATTTTCAACTTATGTTCCTCAGTCATAAATTTCATTCCATGTGAATTTACTCCTGATATGTGGAAGAATTATGCAAGACTAATAAGATCTGAAAACAAAGTTTCAGCTTAGCAAATTAATCCCACACTGACTGCTACACAAACTGTGAACAGTTCACAGCACACTAAATTCTGAATGTAGACTATACAAGTTTATTGTCAGGAATCACAAATTTTTGATTTCACCAAAGTCCAAAGTCTTTCATTATCACCAGTGTTAACAGTGGGACCTACTGTAACCAAGGGAGCCTCCAGTTTTAACACTTTTTTTTTCAAAGGTTATTGACAGGCACTATTTTGCTTCTTCCATGATTCCTAGTGTGATATATGAATATATCATGCATTTATATTTTCTCGTATCATTATAGAATTTCTTAGAATTTATAATTTATTCTGTACATGTTCACATTTAACACAACACGTGATAAAAAAATCCATTAAATTGCTTTTGTTCTATCTGCCTTTGTTCCGTTATTATTCTTGAAGAGATAATTCTTGTTATGCCCATTTGAGGTTTACTGTGATACTGATAATTGTGTAAAAATGTCGAGAGCAGTGTCCTTCGATGGTATTTCACGTGATATCTCGAGGTTATGGATTCACCTACGTTTGAACGAGAATGACAAGTACACGAGTAGTGCTAGTCACTCTTGATAAATATGACATTTCATGCAAAGTATGAAATGTTAGATTTAAAAAGTCTGGTACTTGGATCAGTTGAAGAGAGAACGTCCAACAAAAATGACTGTTCCATGTTAGAAAACCAATAATCACATTGTGTTTGTGTTAAGTGTCATATTAATAAAGATTGTTAATATTTTATTTCACTTTGTGTCCAACCACTTCATTTCATTCATTCTCAATACTCAGGTATTATTCATTCTCATTGCTCAGTTATTTAGAGAGTTAGCATTACTTCGTAATAAATAAGTTAGTTGAATCTTATATCATTGTGTAAACTTGTCCCATTACTCTTAAATAAATTCAGTTTCACATGGATATATCAGAGAGTGGATAATAAAGAGAATATTTTGGTATCAAGACCAGACCTCAAATCTGGGTTATTGCAGTCTTTGCTACTTCTTCTGAAGTGTATATTGCCTTTCACCTGAACTCTTATACTTTAAACTCAGAAAATGGTTCTTATTGATGGAAATGACATTTTCTATAACTAGAAGAATTTATGAACAAGAGCAAGAGTCACTCATTCTCTGAAATAATTATTGGGTCTAGGAGAAAAACTCCTCGAGATGCTAGATTTTTGTTGATGCTGAAAAGGTCTGTGATTCCAATTTGTTCCAGTTATTAACTACAGAAAAAAAGAGCCATCAATTTCTGGATCACCCACAATGGCTGTTCATATTCTTCTCCTGATGATTAACCTCAGTTCGAGATAAACTCATATGACTAAGGGTCATAACGATATTGTCATATCTGGTGATTCTGAAACAAAGTACAGGATCAGTGAAGGATTCCAAGACTTACACCATCCACAGCAACATATTCACTGCTCTGGTTGAAGCCACCAGAGACTAGTCGAGATTAATTGGAAGTACCATTGGTGGATGACATCTGCTTACATTATCTATTTCACCGCCAGGAAAGGTAGTAGGTACCAATTGACAAAGTGAATGGACCATGTAGCATCTTCAAGTCGGGAGGTATACTGCCGAGATACCCATCGACCATGGGAAATACTTGGATTGTGTAGACTGCTAGATGAGCTGCCAAACACAGCTCTTCATTCTTCCACTATAGAACAGGGGTTTGCCACTCATCAAAGTGCTGTGTCTATGATGGCAAGGACATCTCAGTGAGGTAGTGGCGGAGAAGTTACGAAGGAGAGAGTCTGACCATAGACTTCATCTAACACTTGAATTAGGAGCAACTGCAGGTCTATGGGACAGTAATTACTAAGTTGTGCATGAAGTTTGACCGAATGGAAGCAGTCAATCAGACTGGGTTCAAATCTCAAAACATGGTAGAACATAAAGCTTGAGTACTTATGTGGATGATCTATACTACTTGTATGATAAAGTATATTCTGCAATTGCTTAAGAAAGTCGTGAGGATATCCTCATTGGTAACTTTGTAGGAGGCTAGATATGAGAAATATTTCTCTTACTATGGCAGTTTTTGTCACGTTGTTCTAAGAAGTGGTAACTTTGACTGGCAGGAAGAAGACTGTAATGGCAGTTACAGTTACTTCACATTAAACAGACCATACTACCTAAACATCCATATCACACCAAGTTCGATGGGTACAATGATGCAACCACAATAATATCCAGTGGGTGGGTAGAACTATCCTGGTCTTCTCACGGCTTATATGCAACAGACTATGCCACTGATGCCTCTGCCATAATGCTATTTTGGAAGAACGGAGTGAAGTCCACTTTGGATGTGGAATATTGGGTCACTTTCAAATGAGGTGATTGTACCTTGTCAAGCAGCAAAGTAGACAAGTCTATCAGTTTCAACTGCTAGTAAAGCACGTGCAGGAGAGTCAAGAGTAGGTAATGAACACTGCTGCTGCTACAGCTTTGAGAAAATATAGGATCCCAAGTCAGGCCTGGCCACCAACTTAAAGGTGTCCTTGAGGGGTTTTGATATACGCCTGTCAGAGTACAAGGGTGATAGATAGAATTTCTAGTTAATACAGCAGTGGCCAGAACTGATATTTAAGGAACTCCAACTGATACCACTACTTGAGCCAGTCAACACGTACTGTGTCCTGGCAAATGAAGATATACTAGACATAAAGAGAGAGGTATCTTGCTTTGAATATATATAAGAGGCTTTGCTTAGAAAATGAAAGTACTGGTATCCTTAGAATGAGTGTTCTGTGGAACGTATCAGTTAGTATTGCCTGTTCAACGGTACAATTTTTTTATGTCAGCCAGATCAACCCCAGGAAATGCATATTGTATGAGTGTGTGGGGTGGGGGTGGGTGGAGGAAGTCCAAGTACCTCTATGAATACAAGTTGTGTTCCACAGTTTACTACAAAGAAAATATAGCATATTAGTGCTGTGTGATGTGGTTGCAAATCCCATGAACAAACAGGCAGTTTTCTGTTCCGAAAGCAAACAGCATTAGCTCAGGCAAGTTTTCTGTCTCAGAAGGGATGGAATCCTAGTGTTATTGTGCGATTATAGATAATTCATTATCCACCTGCATATTGGAATTGTCATTGGCATGGTAAGCAAAGTAGAAGCTAGGGATTGATAGTTGAGGATTGTTCAGATAATCTATACAGTGTATTCTGATGTATTTACGGGACCTGAAAGCCAGTTGGAGTAGGCTTCAAACTGAAACCAGGAACACATGCATTCCTGCATAAAAAAGTGAACTTTCCAGGTTATATTGTGGACAGCGAAAAACATCTACAAATCCTACTAAATTATCAATGGTGAGAGACTGGCCTCAACCTGCTGACCAAACAAGAAGTATGTAGCTCCCCTGTTTTACATCATATTACAAAAATTGTCTCACCATTATCAACTGTCACTAAAGCAAAGACACACTTCAGATGGAATGAAGAATGTGAGCAAGCATTTTAGTCCTTGAAGTGTGCTTAAATATAGGAATAGTGGAATCAGAGCATTATTATGTCAGTTTCAATGCTGAGTGAAATGTACAATGCCTATGTTAGTCATATACTCACAGCTCCTGAATGTAGATACTGCATGACAAAGAAAGAACTGCATGCAATTGTGTTCTTTGTAAAACACTTTCGACACTACTGGCTGAGATAACTGTTTTACATCATTGTGGCATAGAGTGCATGAGGGACTGAATGTACGCAGGGGTGAGTTCATGACGCCACATGTGGATTAGGGTTTCCTGCAGTTCCAAAGTGTTTCTCAGTTTCTTCTTATATACTTTTTTAACCATTGTTTTTCAGCAGTTATTGATAGGGTTAAGATTTTGGCTTTTGCCTGGCCAGCTATAGTATTGGATCCTCTCCCATCGAAAATAGTCCTTCAAATGAAGTAATAAAATATAAACTCAAATTTCGTTTCATTACACTACACCTAGAGTGAAATTTCCTCTTTATTTCATGTCTACTGCATAGAGCATATGAATATTACCAACCTTTATAGCCCTGTGCATGGAGCAGAGTCAACCTGGAAGGTGCACTGGTGAGCTCCACTGGAGTGATCACAGATTAATGACTTTAACTGGGACTCGAGGATCGCGATTTACTTGTCAGTATTGACAGTTCCTCTCACAAAATTCAGGCATTCTACACCCTGGCCAGAGATACATCCCCATATCATCTGATTCTGTAGATGATTCAGAGCTGCATTCCAACACACTGGACGGAACTCTTCTCGACATCAACATTGTACAAACTGCTTCCCATAAGACCAATGCAGGTTGAAATCTGATTCATCTGAGAATATCACTTTGCTGTGCATTGCTTCAGTCCAGTCAGAAGGCTCTTTGATCCTGTTGAGCCTCATATTCCCTACCTTGTTGGTGAGAAGGGGGTTGCTTTATTAGCTGTTTTGCTAGGACAACAGCTGAACACAGAGAATACTAGACAGTGTGTGCAGTGATAGTGACCTCTGAAGTTTCCTGCCATGCTCTTTTGAAATCTGTGGATAATATTCGACTATCTTGAAAGCTCATGCATTTCAGAACATGACCATCAGCTGCTGTGAAAACTTTGTTTTTAACCTTTCCCTTCTGCTACTTTACACAGCCAGTATCTCTATATCTCTTCACCCAGTATCACAGTAGACTGGTTAAAGTTAATTCTTCTAGCAACCTGCCTTGTCAAAACTCCCTCTTTGCTCAAAGAAACAATGACTGTTTTTCCCATGGAGTTAACTCACAACCCTTGGTCAAGGTAAAATCACACACATATTGTAGCTGATAGGCTTCTAAACCGACTCTCTGTTTACAGCCAATAATATCTAATGCAATACCAAGAAAGCCTATAAAGCAGCTGGTGTAATAATTAGACAGTACTGGCACATCCTTGAAACACATTTGCACCTATATGCATTAGGGTCTTAAAACAGATGACGATTCCGTAGAAAAAATTTGGTGATGCAATAAATGTTTCCACCACTATTTAATGTAGTAACAGCACGTATATTAATCCTTACTTACAAGAATTTTAGCTGAAGCATCTTAATTTAACTGATTTCTGTCGATGAGTAATTATGTTATGATGCCTAAATATAAAAATGTATTGATTTTGATGGCTCGTAGATAAAAGCACATTACTATAATGCAGTTATGGAGTGGTAGCTTTGAAAAGTAACTTGAGGTGGTTACAAAGTAATTTGTGTGGGAGTCAGAGGTAGTCTGTTTTAAGCTATTAGCATACATGATGACTTGCAATTGTGATATATGTACATGTCAACATATGTGTGTAAGTAAGTGTATATGTGTAGTATCTTATACGACTATTAAATAATATATGAATGGAAATAACGGATTTGATGTGGATGATAAGGTGAACTGTAAGTACTGGCTTGTAAGGTATTATCTGAAGACATTGAGAACCTATTAATTCCGTTAATGCTTGTAAGAGAATGTTTCAATTTGGATATTGTAATATTTAAAAAGTATTAAATTTTCATGGAAGGATAAGAGTAATGGAGAGACACCCACTACCTCTGAGAGAAAACGCAGTTTACCTGTAGTTTTTCAGTAATAGTAGTGCAAGATATTTTGAATGGGTCAAAATGATATATTTATGATGACATTAAAAGACAGTAGCTTCGATATCACAATTTGATGTACCTTCTCTTATATTTGGTTCTGATAGAATATTTTCAACCATGCAGATAGAAATATTTAGTAAATCACGCAGTTTTCTTAGTATTTTTAACACTGTTTCAGTAGACAAGTTGTAGTATAACATGCATGAAGATGCAGTTTGTTAGTGTACTATAAGAAGACAGACAGTAACAATCATGTGATCTAACTAATGCGGTGCAAGTAGCTTGAAGATATTAGTAAATTAAAGATAATGTAAATGTTAGTGGATTCTAATAATCAAAAGTAAGGGTCGATGTCACTTAACGTGAGTCAGCTCGTGTGTGTAGGACGTAGTCATACAATCTCGCTCACATTCCTCGTTGATTGGAATCGGGCATAACAACCAAATGGAAGTGGAAGGAAAAGATATTAGTCAAAAGGTAAACATGTTGGCCATTGTCAATGGAATAAAAACAGAGAGCAGCTTGGCTAAGAAAGTATTTAGCAAGTGGAAATCCAGCAAGGGAGCTAGAAATATGGATACGTAGAGAATGAATACATGTGAACTCCACAGAAATGTCTCTTGACCAAGGTAATCTATTGATTACTTTGCCTGTAAAAGTTGTTACTGGAAGGGATCTATGGTTGTAACTGGACAGTTATGACCCCTTTTTAACCTACAAATTTAGTTGACCTTCTGACCCATTTGAATTCACCCAACCTTGCATTTTCGGTCTGGAGCTTTCTATTTAAGATCGATTTTTTGACCATTTTGGTTATCTTGTTCTTCAATTAGCCATTGGTGCTGTTTTTCCTTCTTTTGTGCTGAAGCCTCCAGGTTTACTTGTACTGTCATGGAAGGAAGTTCTGATAGTCACTTATATGCTCAGGACTCCTGTTGAGTGATGAACTGGTTTATATGACCGACTCTGAGACTCCCAGTGCTGGCCTTATGTTAAACATGACAGAGCCCATGGATAAACGCTAAAATCCTAAAAAAATTGAGTTTCACGACTATCTACTTGTTATTGAACTTCTGTTACAAAACCTTAAAGACTATGCAATTAATTTATCGACACATATAAACTTTTATAATGAATGTTCTAATATTTCTAGTAGAGGCTTGAAAGGTTTATGTAACATAATTGTAACTCATATCCATGTGATTCTAGCTTTTTAAAAACACAGGTATTAAGAAAATTAAGTAAAATTAAGAATATTGTAATCATTAAGCCTGATTAAGGTAATAAAGATGTAACGTTAATAAAGGATACTATAACAATAAGGTTCTTGAAATTATTAATGCTATTACTAAATTCTGCATTCTAGAAAAGGATCCGACTAAACTAAGCAGACATTTATTGAAGTTAAAAACATATTATATATGAACAGTTATACAAAAAATTAAAACTAACTGATTCACATAGTGGTATTCTTTATGGATTACCAAAAATACACAAACCTAATTATCCAATGAGACCATTCATACAAAATATTGAATGTTATAATTACAAACTATCAAATATTTTGAGTAATAGTTTGAAGGAATTGTTATGTTATGAGTATACCTTGAAAACAGATTTGAGTTTGTTAATAACCTCAAGGACTTAAAATATGATCATCATGTAATGCAACTTCTTAAAAAATCAGACTTCTAGCACTAACTCCACCTACATTCAACTTCAAAACAAGTTCTTCGAACATATCAATGACTTTCCCATGGGATCACTTCTATCAATCATTCTTAGCATCATTTTGAAGCCAGCACTTGACAGACAAGAAACTTAAAACCTAAGACTTGTAAATGTGGCACATTTATTATTTGGTCTCACTTATTACTGCTTAGAAACTTTCTCCATCACATAAATTATTCAAACCCCAGTATACAATTCACCAAGTACTCTACAGAAAATATGATGACGTCACAGTCATATTGACAACATCTGCCAATCACTAAACCTGCTCATTCCTGAGCTTTATGACACACACAACACACAAATTATTGGCGGTTCTTTCAGAAGATTACCGGGGGTGCTCAAAGCTTTAGCTCCTGTTCTCCCTGCTTGAGATGAAAGTGAGGGGCTGTACTTGGATTTCATGATTTTAGCATGAGTATACGGTTATGTCACCATGATTCTTCGTAATAGTCAAACGGCCTTTATGTGACTTATGGTCCTTCACGACGGCGGTGGATCTAAAACGCCTGTGCTTAGATTTATATTGAGGGGGGAGTACCCCGAGAATACCCATAGGTGGAGCATTCGGCGCCTGGCCAGTGCTTGATTAAACTTGAGAAGTGTTTCAGCAGCCTGGAAAAGAAGGAGGAAGGAGTTATGGACGTGATAAGAAGTTTTACTTGAGAGTGAAGGGGAACATCAGAAAGGTCTATCGTGTGGTGGTTCTTATCATAAGATAGAGTATTGAATTATGTGCAAACTTGATGTACACTGAGTGATCACAAGTAAATAGACACC
>NW_013667684.1:142602-151102 GCF_000517525.1 Limulus polyphemus | reverse complement strand
GATCAACGAACTCCATGAAGCGAAAGGAAGATCTACTACATATTAATTAAATTATAAATATATCAATTCATGTGAATGTGACTAAAAATTTTCCTTTTTTTTCTGAACAGGTGGTGTCTATTTACTTGTGACCACGCTGTGTACAGTAATTATAATATACACAAAGAAGTATTTCAAAAATTATGTGAAATAGCAACAAAAGTTTGTTTTGAATTTCCCGCAAAACTACACAAGGGTTATTTGCGCTAGCCGTTCCTAATTCAACAGAGACTGACTAGTGGGAAGGCTTATTTGTTTATTTGAAGTTAAGCACAAAGAGATCTGTGCTCTTCTCACCGCGGGTATCGAAACCCGGTTTTTAGCGTTGTAAGTCCACATACATACCGCTGTGCCACTGGAGGGCAGAGAGAGAGAAAGTAGCTAGCCAACATCACCCACCGCCAATAGTGGGATTGACCATTACATTAGAACGCCCACATGGTGGATTGGGCGAGCATGTTTGGTGACGGGGATTCGAACCCAAGACCCTCAGATTGCGAGTTGAGTGCCTCAACCACCAGGCCATGCCAGGCCAGCAACAAAAGAATCAATTTTTTTGTTTAATGGAAAGGTATATGAACACAGAGATGAAGTTAGTATGGAGACTAGTTTGTCCCTATATTAGCAAATGTATTTATGTGTTATCATAAGATGATTTGGTTACAAGAATATCCTAAAGAATTTAAACCATCAATGTATAAGAGATATGTGTATGATACATGTACTGTATTTGGAATGGAGAAAAGGTAGACAAGTTTCTTTTGAACAGCACAGAAATGTTAAATTCACTATGGAAAAAAGAAAAAAAAGGGACTTATTTACTAATTTTAGACACAATATTTATCAAAAGAGGCGGGAAATTTGAAACAGGAACCTACCATAATCCTACATTTTCAGGTTTATACTTTAACATTAACAGCATTATACCAAAGAAACTCAGAGAAAATATTATTAGTATTCTGGTATACAAAACCTAAAATCTTGCCAGCAATATAGAACTATTCAGAAAAGAGGTAAACAGCATCAAATGCCACATAAGGAACAATGACTTTCCAATGAAAGTGATAACCAGCACAATCAACGAGTATGTCAACAAATCTGCCACCCCTAAAGAATAAATGTATAACATACCAAAAAAAGATTCTTCATCTAACACTACCATTCACCAGTAAAGATGTCTTGAAAAACACAAACAGCTCAACATATTTTTGTGCATTGTTTATCTACAAGTAGAACTTCGAGTCATCCTTAAAGCCATCATCAGAATATGGAACTATCTTGTGTGTAAAGGTAGAATAGGAGAATGAGACCCATCGAACTTTATTTACATGTATAAGTACTCTGAGTGCTCTAGAACATGTATAGGATCTACTTCAAGAAGACTGGCAGGTCGTCTTAAAGTTTACCCATATATGCAGAAATGTCAAACATTCTTAAACATGCGTTGGAATATAATAACACTCTGGTAACAATCAAGCAGTTTACGATTATTGGGAAAGAAACCTTGGTTATTAAAAACTAAACCTCAACCGAATAGACCCCCAAGAACTGGTGTGTTTCTTTTAAAAATATAATGGAAAATAGAACTTTAAGATAGTGCCGCCGGATGTGCACTCATTACATTCTGAAGTGGAGAAAAATGTTTCTAGAGTTGAAGCTAGCTTGAGGGTTGGCTGGACTTTAGGTAAGTGTTTTGGAACTGAGAAAGAAGGGCCAGGTTGTGACACCTGAGACCTTCCTTGCTAGTCACCATCACCAGCAGCAACAGTGTAACTACCCAAAGCAGCACCATGAATCAGATGACACCGCCAACCACGACACTAACACTGCTGGGAGTATAAAGATTGAGATGAAGAAGAAGTGCCTCCACTGCAATATAAAAAACTCCAAGAGACACACTAGTAGTAGCTGGGGACAGCCCTGTTAACAATCTCAGTGACCAGACCCACTAGTGGTAGCTGGGGACAGCCCTGTCAACAATCTCAGTGACCACCATCACTATATGGTTATTATTGCAGCACATTTCAGTGCTGAAGCCGCACTGCAAGGAGACAGCTACAAAGTGTCCTGTACATCTGTAACCCTCAGCCCTCCAAACTGGAAGAAATACAAAAGCTACATATCAATTTGGCATAAACTAGAAAAGACTTAGCTCAGACCTGAGACATCATCCATGCCACTATGACAGTCAGTCTCCGCTCTACCACTGCTTTAGAAGGTATGCTGCTGGGGTTAAGGTGAAGGGAGTTAGAAGATGTGCGTCCCATTTGGTAAACATGTATATTTTGTTCATATTCATTATTTTACATATAAGTGTTGTACCTATCTCTGTGTCTTTTTATTTTATTTTTGTTCTGTTTCATTATGATTGAGCCCGGCATGGCCAGGTGGTTAGGGCGCTCGACTCGCAATCTGAGGGTCGCGGGTTTGAATCCCCGTCCCACCAAACATCTTCGCCCTTTCAGCCGTGGGGGCGTTATAATGTGACGGTCAATCCCATTATTCGTTGGTAAAAGAGTAGCCCAAAAGTTGGCGGTGGGTGGTGATGACTAGCTGCCTTCCCTCTAGTCGTACACTGCTAAATTAGGGACGGCTAGCGCAGATAGCCCTCGTGTAGCTTTGCGCGAAATTCAAAATAAACAAACAAACATTATGATTGTTAGATGTTTTTTTTTCTCTAAGAATTGTATTTCCATGTCAAAGGAGTTTTCTTTCTATATGAAGGGATTTCATTGTTAAAGAGTATATTGCAATGTGATGTGTTGAAATTTCGTTTCTATACTATATATGGTGTTTACATTTTGTTTTGTAGTGTTTCTTGAAAAATGTTGCATTTTCTATTTTTGGTTTTGTTTTTATTCTTTATTCAACATCTTCAATCTTGTGAGATGGGTTTGTTTAACCGATTTTAATTTTAGAGTTATGACTTGATATGCACTTATTATAAAAATATTAATTTCACTATAAGATCTACTGTTAAGAACAATTGTGGTAAAACTTTCGTTACTATTGTTAATTGATTTCATTGTTAATAGATATTCTAGTGTGATTCTATGTTTTGAATGATATTCTTGTCAGTTAACTACTAATAAGAATTGAGGTGGTTTGAGGTAATATGTGTTAGAGTTCATTGTTGTTCTTTATGTTTTGTCATGACATGACTTAAACATAATGGTGTCAAAGTAAAGGATTTCATATGTAGTATCTGCTTTCTTAAATAATTTCATGATGCAATGTTGCATTTTAAAAGGGTATAATTCTATTATTTTTTTATTAAAGGGTTTTGCAGTGGTTACTTGCATCTGTGTTATGGCGTTTATTTTTGGTATCGTATGTAGTTTCATCATTAAAGGCTTATTTTTATAGGCATTATATGGTATTCTGTGTTACTCCTTTAACATCAGATAGAGTCCAATTTTTGTCATGAAACTATAAATACTATAATTTTTAATGTACTAAGTGTACTTTCACGAAATTTTACAAAATGTTGGTGAACATTACAACTCTGTTTATACAAAAATTAGATTTCTTAATTAAATATTTTTACTAACAATTTGTCTGTGAATTTACAAAGCCTTTTTACCGAGTCAATCTGAGTGCAAGGTGGTTTTCATGCTAAGAATAAATATACTTCTTTTGGTTTTACAGTTTTCATATTCCATTTGCATAGCCGCTAGAACCTCTTAAATAAATGTCAATTTTTTCAGCAAAATTTCTTATTTTATCTGCCCTAACACTGACAGTATCAGCCTCTGTTAAGTTGTCCAACCTTGTAACCACTAAGTACCAAAAAAAAAAAACAAGAAATAAATCTAAGTATCCTTTTCCTTTCTTGAATGACTGCACATTGTAACAGACAGTTACATGCTCTTAATATTTCCAATCAAAGCTAATATATTTTTCATTTAGTTTCATTTCTTTACAGTTGCATTTAGACCCAGATGATCAGAAAGTTATTATGGCTACAGACAGCTGTGTAAACTGACACATGCTCTAGACACTACACAAATCACACTCATGCTAGGCATTGTACTACACAAGTGTTTGTTTTTTTAAAATTTCCTTATATACCCTAATATATATATAAGTTGTACTTAGGTCTGAAATTTTATCTTTCTCGAGCTTTAACACTCTTACAACAGATGTCTATGTAAAACTCTAGGTCTAAATCTTATTGTGGTCCTGGAAATTATTTTGTAATTATTTTTTGTGCAATGTGCAATTTGGAATATCAAATATTGTCACTAATATCAAATAGAATTTCCTAAAAATAATAACTTTATCTGTCTTTCTAACCAAGCAAGGAGTTGGTTACGTAATTCACATGCCTGGTCAAGCAGAGTTACAATCTGGCAAACAAAGAAAATGACGTAAAGATGTTCAAAACTGGTTATTCCAATGGCTTGAGATCTCTTTGCATTCATTAAATTACAATCTTCTCTTTCTATTGGTTATAAATAATCGAACAGGAAGTATCGAATAGAATTATTAATATTTTTGAAAAGCAGTTGTACTTGGAGGGATGTGGCATGTGGAGGATATAATACTTGATTTGCTACAATGCTGCATGCTGTGGAAGGATTTCAACAGCAGTGTTCTGCAATGGTAGTTAAAATGATATTTTGAGGTTATTGCCTCATATATGTTACCAGTCATGTGGGTAGCACTAGTGGCTATGGATAAATATGACATTTCTGTTTACTGGTTCAGCTTCTCTTCTTTGATATGTTTATTGAATCAATGTGAGCCTGGTTTCTAGAATATGGTTGTCTACCTATCTAATACCTGCGAGCTTAAATCCACAATGTACAGTAACATGTAGCATTTACACAATACTAAAACCTGTGCTGCACTGCATTAATAAATGTAGGAGGCTTATTATTACCTCTTTTACATACCCCTATTTAGCATAGAGCAAATATATGTGTTAGGTAATACTTATTAGTTTAAATTTTAGTAGCTATTAAGTCCTGTAATTTTGTCAGAAAAACATGATTAATGATAAAAGGTCAATGCATGTACATCACACTCGACAATGAGAGTGTTACTTGCGTTCCAACAAGTGATGTACTTTGAGAATTATCTACACCTTATCTCCAGTAATATTTAACATGTTTCAACACAGTGTTTTTAGTGGAGCAGAGTTAGTTCTAACTGAACAAAATGATTGTTACAACTACACTTTTCTCATTAACTCTACATACATAATTCCTTGATCTATATTATACCAAGCATATGAAAACTTGTAAATGAATTTGATTAGTCTTAAGCAATGCTATCATGTAAAATGGATCTGTTCAATCTATATAGTAATAAAGCAATTGAAACAGATCAGTGATGGATTGTGAGGATTGGTTTTTATAGCAAATCACAGTAGTCCTGAAAAAAAGTTCAAATTACGTTTGTAGTATCAGCAAAACAGAAGATTAGTTCTGGTTCAGAGCCGCTTTAAATTATTTAATAAGTAGGCTTTCACTGACATTGTAAAGTTGTAGGTATATTAAGTATAAAATAAACTTTTCTCACTGAAAGTCTCTGAACAAAAACTATTATGTTATGCTACTAACAATTAAAACAAAATTGAATCACATAATTGGAGACACTACAAAAATTACAAACACATGTGTTACAAAACTATCAACCAAAATATGTATTTATAATTTAATCACTATGAGCATAACGGCCGCTTTGATGTAAAGAAAATTGTATCAATGTATGGTCAATACTGATTAAATATTTGCAGTTTGTTTTAATTTTCAATACAAATAATAGGGTATGCTTTGATAAACAGATGGTAAACCTATTTTACATTGGATTGAATCACCCACGTCATAATAATCAAACATATATCATATCCTTTTCTGTCTTGAAATTTTTATTTGTTGATTTCAAAGGTACAAGTCGCTTCTTTCGTGAGCGAATGCAACATGTCTCCGCCGCGCAATCCCAACATGGCTAATTTTGTCACTGAAAAAATCGTGTAAAACACAGGAAAATCGAAAACTGTCAAAATCACCACTTGGGATCAGCAAGAAGGTACCTTTATATAAAATCCCATGTAAGTTGACATATACATGTATAGGTCACGAAAACCCCAAATTGTGTTTTCCTTGCTGCAAATCTGAGCAAAAGACCAAAATTTCAAAATTGTCTATATCTCTGTTTGGAATCTGTAAAAAGTATCTTTGTGCCAAATCTCATGTGCCAAAATGCGGCCAAGGATACGTACTAAGCCGCTTTTTGGTGGCATTGCAGAAGTCCTCTGTAGACACGGACTCTAAGTTTCGTAGAAACCCAAAACTCATTTGCTGACATGCAAATTCATGTGCACAACATGTTGCAGAATATCGTCGCTTCACACATTCTTGTGGAGACAGCAATACACATGCATTGGGTGAAAGACTATACATCATATCTACTAAAAGTTATACTCTCATCTGAGCATCAAGTGATTTTGGACAACAAATAGTTGACGTTACTCAGTTTTGTGGTATACACCCCATAATGATATATTGTATGGGTTCATCTCTTCCAGTTTTGCTAGGTTCCATAAATTCAGCCAAACTATGAGACATATTATTTCTTATTCAGTCAGCACATCTGTAATGGAGTGTGCCAATATGCCAACCAACATTCCTCTTTCTCCAAGGAAGCCTGTTCAGCAGTGTTTTATTGGATGGTTTGGTTTCTTTTGAATTTCGCGAAAAGCTGCATGAGGGCTATCTGCGCTAGCCGTCCCTAAGTTAGCAGTGAAAGACCAGAGAGAAGACAGCTAGTCATCAAGATCTACCACCAACTCTTTGGTTACTCTTTTACTAACGAATAGTTGGATTAATCGTCACATTATAACGGCTGAAAGGACGAGCATGTTTGGTGGGACGGGGATTCGAACTCGCTACCTAAAATTTTATTGGATAAACTTAATCTGTTGCATGATTCCACAAACACATTAGTAAGCTCTTTGAGCAATTCATTGGGTTGATGTTGAGTTCAAATGTCAGTGTAGGTTGAAACTTCAGGATGTTGTGATACATTGGGTACTACACTAACTAAATGACTAGTTTGCATTTCATTTGCTTCCATTACCACACGGGTAACCATTCTAGCTAGAATATGAATAACCAAATGTATATATTAAAAAACAGCCAGCGAGACAACACCAGCACTTGGACAGATAAGTATTTGAGCAAGTACAATCTACGTTCTAGCCGAAAAAATGTGTTTTTCATGCTCACCATGAAATAACACTTGCTGATTTGAGAGTAGCAGTGTCTCCTTCTCAACATGCATACACATAGTCTACAATTTTAAGGCTCTATCTGGTCAGCACTGGGTGATTTTATTGGAACCACCTGTTACACAAGTAAAACTGACTAACAATTTCTGCAGCAGGTATCTCCGTTCACAAATAGTTTGTCTACATTTACAAGGACAAAGCTTTTGCAAAATGACCATTTTGTTTTGCTTCACAAAAAAATCATAATAAACAGTAAAGGTAAAATAAGGTCATGGCATCTCCATTATCTACTAGAAAGTCAACCATATTGTTACAGATACATATTGTGAAACACCAATCTCATGGCTGTATAAACCAGCTAGAGAAACATTGACGACAAAGATGTCTGCTCTGCTCACTTAATTTGGTGTCCACATCCAACACGGGCTTTACTATCTTAAATTACTCAGAGTAACTCCAACCATAGATCGTAACCAGCTCTCTTGCATTTGCTGCAGGATCTTTCTGTACACTTTCATATCTAATAACCAGATGAGCCATAGTTGAAACAATAGCCCCTCTCTTCACATTTCTTGAATCTTTGAAAGCTCAACTTTTGCTATGCAGGTAGTGCAAACATGATAACCGAGCTCTTGAATTCCTGTTATCCTGCCTGAAATCCTAACACCTGTATCATGACACCTTGTAGCACCTGATTGTTATTTAATCCTTTGGCAGAGCCTGGGCGGCTGTTATGGACTGTAGAGGCTGTATTGAGGCAGATTCCACAGCTTCAGTTTTCACTACTGTTTGTTCCTTCTTCTGTTCAATGATGTCGCTTGATGTGTGTGTGTGTTTCCAACCGCATCAACACAAAATCTATCTTTGCCAGTGGCAAGATGTCTGTGAGAACCATATAGTGTAATATAGTCTCGGTCAGATTCCCCTAAATAAACTTATTGTTGAATACTGTATCATGATTAGCAAGTGATATGTTTGGAAAGGTTTTCCCTATATCATAATGCTTGGAGACGGCTTGAATGGGTGGTAATGAAGAAAAACTTTAATGTAAGTTTAACATAACAGCAGATATAAAATGTTTCGACAAGGTTTTGTTATCATCAAGTACAAGTAGTTTACCCTGACACAGACACACATATATATACATACTATGGAACAAAGAGGTCACATGACCGGATACTGTTATACGACTTAGAGGAGGTATCTTGGTGCCCCACGGTGTTG
>NW_013667684.1:140437-142182 GCF_000517525.1 Limulus polyphemus | reverse complement strand
TTATGTTTGGTTCTTTGTTTAACAATACTGTATTTTTAATAGATATACTATGGTTTTTTTTAGTTGCAATGGTGGAAAAATATGGGACGGCTTTTTAGATATCTTGTTTTACTAGCTATTTTTACAAACACTGCTAAACTTGTTACCTTTTAAGAATTACCATAAAACTGTGTATGTGAATATATCTTGCTGTTAACAACATAAAATGTGTTCTGGATGGGTAATTTATGCTGTTTTCTTTGAATGTTCTGGATGGGATATTTATGCTGTTTTCTATGAAAGTTCTGAATGGGTAACTTATGCTGCTTTCTATGAATATTCTGGATGGGTAATTTATGCTGCTTTCTATGAATGTTCTGGATGGATAATTTGCGCTGCATTCTAAGTTTTGGATGGGTAATTTATGCTGCTTCTAAAAATGTTCTGGATGGGTAATTTATGCTGCTTTCTATGAATGTTCTGGATAGATAATTTACGCTGCATTCTATGTTTTGGATGGGTAATTTATGCTGCTTTCTAAAAATGTTCTGGATGGGTAATTTATGCTGCTTTCTATGAATGTTCTGGATGGATAATTTACGCTGCATTCTATGTTTTGGATGGGTAATTTATGCTGCTTTCTAAAAATGTTCTGGATGGGTAATTTATGCTGCTTTCTATGAATGTTTTTGGATGGGGAATTTATGCTGCTTTCTATGAATTTTCTGGATGGGTAATTTATGCTGCTTTCTATGAATGCTCTGGATGGGTAATTTATGCTGTTTTCTATGAATGTTCTGGATGCGTAATTTATGCTGCTTTCTATCAATGTTTCGGATGGGTAAATTATGCTGTTTTCTATGAATGTTTTGGAAAGATAATTTATGCAGCTTTGTATGAATGTTCAGGATGCGTAATTTATGCTGCATTCTATGAATGGTCTGGATGTGTAATTTATGCTGCTTTCTATGAATATTTTAGGATGGATAATTTATGCTGTTTTCTATGAATGGTCTGGATGGGTAATTTATGCTGCTTTCCATGAATGTTTTTGGATGGGTAATTTATGCTGCTTTCTATGAATGTTCTGGATGGGTAATATATGCTGCTTTCTATGAATGTTCTGGATGGGTAATTTATGCTGCTTTCTATGAATGTTCTGGATGGGTAATTTATGCTGTTGTCTATGAATGTTCTGGATAAGTAATTTATGCTGCTTTCTATGAATGTTTTTGGATGGGTAATTTATGCTGCTTTCTATGAATGTACAGGATGGGTAAATTATGCTGTTTTCTATGAATGTTTTGGAGGGATAATTTATGCAGCTTTGTATGAATGTTCAGGATGCGTAATTTATGCTGCTTTGTGTCAATGTTCTGGATGGGTAACTTATGCTGTTTTCTATGAATGATTTGGATGGGTAATTTATGCTGTTTTCTATGAATGTTCTGGATGGGTAAATTATGCTATTTTCTATGAACGTTTTTGATAGGTAATTTATACTGTTTTCTATTAATGTTCTGGATGGGTAATTTATGCTGTTTTCTGTGACTGTTCTGGATGGGTATTTTATGCTGTTTTCTATGAATGTTCTAGGTGGATAACTTATGCTGCTTTCTATGAATGTTTTGGATTTGTAATTTATGCTGTTTTCTATGAATGTTCTAGATGGGTAACTTATGCTGCTTTCTATGAATGTTTTGGATTTGTAATTTATGCTGTTTTCTATGAATGTTCTAGATGGGTAACTTATGCTGCTTTCTATG
>NW_013667684.1:137318-139857 GCF_000517525.1 Limulus polyphemus | reverse complement strand
ATTTATACTGTTTTCTATTAATGTTCTGGATGGGTAATTTATGCTGTTTTCTGTGACTGTTCTGGATGGGTATTTTATGCTGTTTTCTATGAATGTTCTGGATGGGTAATTTATGCTGTTTTCTGTGACTGTTCTGGATGGGTATTTTATGCTGTTTTCTATGAATGTTCTAGGTGGATAACTTATGCTGCTTTCTATGAATGTTTTGGATTTGTAATTTATGCTGTTTTCTATGAATGTTCTAGATGGGTAATTTATGCTGCATTCTATGAATGGTCTGGATGGGTAATTTATGCTGCTTTCTATGAATATTTTAGGATGGATAATTTATGCTGCTTTCTATGAATGGTCTGGAAGGGTAATTTATGCTTCATTTTATGAATGTTTTGGATGGGTAATTTATGTTGTTTTCTATTAATGTTCTGGATAGGTAATTTATGCTGTTTTCTATGAATGTTCTAGATGGGTAACTTATGCTACTTTATATGAATGTTTTGGATGGGTAATTTATGCTGCTTTCCATGTTTTGGATGGGTAACTTATACTGTTTTCTATGAATGTTTTTGGATGGGTAATTTATGCTGTTTTCTATAAATGTCCTGCATGGGTAATTTATGCTGCTTTCTATGAATGTTCTGGATGGGTAATTTATGCTGCATTTTATGAATGTTTTGAATGGGTAATTTATGCTGTTTTCTATGAATGTTCTGGATGGGTAATTTATGCTGTTTTCTATGAATTTTCTGGATAGTTAACTTATGCTGCTTTCTATGGATATTTTGGATAGGTAATTTATGCTGTTTTATATGAATTTTCTGGTTACGTATTTTATGCTGCATTCTATGAATGTTCGGGATGAGTGATTATGCTGCCATCTATGAATATTTTGGATGGGTAATTTATGCTGTTTTCTATAAATGTACAGTATGGGTAATTTATGCTGTTTTCTATGAATGTTTTAGAGGGATAATTTATGAGCTTTGTATGAATGCTCTGGATGCAGAATTTATGCTGCCTTTTATGAATGTTTTGGATGGGTAACTTATGCTGTTTTCTATGAATGTCTTTGAAGGGTAATTTATACTGTTTTCTATTAATGTTCTGGATGGGTAATTTATGCTGTTTTCTATGTTTTGGATGGGTAATTTATACTGTTTTCTATGAATGTTTTTGGATGGGTAATTTATGCTGCATTCTATGAATGGTCTGGATGGGTAATTTATGTTGCTTTCTATGAATGTTTTTGATGGGTAACTTATACTGCTATCTATGAATGCTTTTGGATGGATAATTTATGCTGTTTTCTATTAATAGTCTGGATGAGTAGTTTATGCTGCTTTCTGTGAATGTTTTGGATGGGTAATTTATGCTGTTTTCTATGAATGTTCTGGATGTGTAATTTATGCTGCTTTCTATGTTTTGGATGGGTAATTTATGCTGTTTTCTATGAATGTTTTGGATGGGTAATTTATGCTGTTTTCTATTAATGGTCTGAATTGATAATTTATGCTGCTTTTTATGAATGTTTTTGGATGGGTACTTTATGCTGTTTTCTATAAATGTCGTGCATGGGTAATTTATGCTGCTTTCTATGAATGTTCTGGATGTGTAATTTATGCTGCATTTATGAATGTTTTGGATTGGGTAATTTATGCTGCATTCTATGAATGTTCGGGATGGGTAATTTATGCTGCCATCTATGAATGTTCAGGATGGGTAATTTATGATGCTTTTTATGAATATTCTAGATGGTTACTTTATGCTGCATTCTATGAATGTTTTGGATGTGTAATTTATGCTGTATTCTATGAATGTTTTGGATGGGTAATTTATGCTGCTTTCTATGAATGTTTTAAATGGGTAATTTATGCTGTTTTCTATTAATGTTTTGGATGGGTAATTATGATGTTTTATCTGAATATTCTGGATGGTTAATTTATGCTGCATTCTATGAATGTTCTGGATGGGTAATGTTTGCTGTTTTCTATGAATGTTTTTGATGGGTAACTTATACTGCTATCTATGAATGCTTTTGGATGGATAATTTATGCTGTTTTCTATTAATAGTCTGGATGTGTAATTTATGCTGCTTTCTATGTTTTGGATGGGTAATATATGTTGTTTTCTATGAATGCTTTTGGATGCATAATTTATGCTGTTTTCTATTAATAGTCTGGATGAGTAGTTTATGCTGCTTTCTATGTTTTGGATGGGAAATTTATGCTATTTTCTATGAATGTTTTTGGATGGGTAACTTATGCTGCTTTCTATCAATGTTCTGGATGGGTAATTTATGCTGCTTTCTATGAATGTTTTGGATGGGTAATTTATGCTGTTTTCTATGAATGTTCTGGATGCGTCATTTCTGCTGCTTTCAATGAATGTTTTGGATGGATAAATTACGCTGCATTCTATGCTTTGGATGGGTAATTTATGCTGCCATTTATAAATGTTCTGGATGGGTAATTTATGCTGTTTTCTATGAATGTACAGGATGGTTAATTTATGCTGTTTTCTATGTTTTGGGTGGGTAATTTAC
>NW_013667684.1:125616-136438 GCF_000517525.1 Limulus polyphemus | reverse complement strand
TTGGATGGGTAATTTATGCTGTTTTCTATTAATGTTTTGGATGAGTAATTTGTCTGCTTTCTATGAATGTTTTGGATGGGTAATTTATGCTGTTTTCTATTAATGTTTTGGATGAGTAATTTGTCTGCTTTCTATGAATGTTTTGGATGGGTAATTTATGCTGTTTTCTATTAATGTTTTGGATGGGTAATTATGATGTTTTATCTGAATATTCTGGATGGTTAATTTATGCTACATTCTATGAATGTTCTGGATGGGTAATGTTTGCTGTTTTCTATGAATGTTTTTGATGGGTAACTTATACTGCTATCTATGAATGCTTTTGGATGGATAATTTATGCTGTTTTCTATTAATAGTCTGGATGAGTAGTTTATGCTGCTTTCTATGAATGTTTTTGGGTTGACAATTTATCCTGCTTTTTATGAATGTTTTGGATGGGTAATTTATGCTGCTTGCTAGGAATGTTTTTGGAGGAGTAGTTTATGCTGCTTTCTATGAATGTTTTTGGGTTGATAATTTATCCTGCTTTTTATGAATGTTTTGGATGGGTAATTTATGCTGCTTGCTAGGAATGTTTTGGATGGATAATTTATGCTGCTTTCTATGAATGTTCTGGATGGGTAATTTATGCTGCATTCTATGAATGTTTTGGATGGGTAATTTAGGCTGTTTTTTATGAATGTTCTAAACGGGTAATTTATGCTGCTTTCTATGAACATTCTGGATGGGTAATTTATGATGTTTTCTTTGAATGTTCTGTATAGGTAACTTATGCTACTTTCTATGAATGTTTCGGATGGGTAACTTATGCTGTTTTCTATGAATGTTTTTGGATGGGTAATTTATGCTGCTTTTTATGTTTTGGATGGGAAATTTATGCTATTTTCTATGAATGGTCTGGATGGGTAATGTATGCTGTTTTCTATTAATGGTCTGGATGGGTAATTTATGCTTCTTTCTATGAATGTTCTGGATGGGTAACTTATGCTGCTTTCTATGAATATTTTTGGATGCGTAATTTATGCCGTTTTCTATTAATGGTCTGGATGGGTAATTTATGCTGCATGTTTTGGATGGGTAATTTATGCTGCTTTCTGTGAATGTTTTTGGATGGGTAACTTATACTGCTTTCTATGAATGTTTTGGATGGGTAATTTATGCTGTTTTCTATGAATGTTCTGGATGGGTAATTTATGCTGCTTTCTATGAATGTTCTGGATGCGTAATTTATACTTCATTCTATGAATGTTGGGGATGGGTAATTTATGCGGCAATCTATGAATGTTCTGGATGGGTATTTTATGACGTTTTTTATGAATATTCTGGATGGTTAATTTATGCTGCATTCTATGAATGTTTTGGATGTGTAATTTATGCTGTATTCTATGAATGTTTTGGATGGGTAATTTATGCTGCTTTCTTTGAATGTTTTGGATGGGTAATTTATACTGTTTTCTATGAATGTACAGGATGGGTAATTTATGCTGTTTTCTATGAATGTTTTGGAGGGATACTTTATGCTGCTTTGTATGAATGTTCTGGAATCGTAATTTATGCTTTTTTCTATGAATGTTTTGAGTGGGTAATTTATGCTGCTTTCTATGAATGTTCTGGATGGGTAATTTATGCTTCATTCTATGAATGTTTTGGATGGGTAATTTATGCTGATGTTTATGAATGTTCTAGATGGGTAATTTATGCTGCTTTCTATGAACATTCTGGATGGGTAATTTGTGATGTTTTCTATGAATGTTCTGTATAGGTAACTTATGCTACTTTCTATGAATGTTTTGGATGGGTAACTTATGCTGTTTTCCATGAATGTTTTTGGATGGGTAATTTATGCAGCTTTTTATGTTTTGGATGGGAAATTTATGCTATTTTCTATGAATGCTTTTGGATGGGTAATTTATGCTGTTTTCTATGAATGGTCTGGATGAGTAATTTATGCTGTTTTTTATTTATGGTCTGGGTGGGTAATTTATGCTGCTTTCTATGAATATTCTGAATGGGTAATTTATGCTGGTTTGTATGAATGTTCTGGATGGGTAACTTATGCTGCTTTCTATGAATGTTTTGGATGGGGAATTTATGCTGCTTTGTATGAATGATCTGGAAGCGTAACTTACGCTGCTTTTTATGAATGATCTGGATGGGTAATTTATGCTACTTTATATGAATGTTTTGGATGGGTAATTTATGCTGCTTTCTATGTTTTGGATGGGTAATTTATACTGTTTTCTATGAATGTTTTTGGATGGGTAATTTATGCTGCTTTCTATGAATGTTTTGGATGGGTAAATTATGCTGTTTTCTATGAATGTTCTGGATGGGTAATTTATGCTGCATTCTATGAATGTTTTGGATGGGTAATTTATGCTTCTTTCTATGAATGTTTTGGATGGGTAAATTATGCTGTTTTCTATTAATGTTTTGGATGGGTAATTATGATGTTTTATCTGAATATTCTGGATGGTTAATTTATGCTGCATTATATGAATGTTCTGGATGGGTAATGTTTGCTGTTTTCTATGAATGTTTTGAACGGTAATTTATGCTGCATTCTATGAATGTTCGGGATGGGTAATTTATGCTGGTTTCTATGAATGTTGTGGATGGGTAATTTATGATGCTTTCTATGAATGTTCTGGATGGGTAACTTATGCTGCTTTCTATGAATATTTTGGAT
Organism: Limulus polyphemus; assembly: GCF_000517525.1. Taxonomy (NCBI): domain Eukaryota; kingdom Metazoa; phylum Arthropoda; class Merostomata; order Xiphosura; family Limulidae; genus Limulus; species Limulus polyphemus. The sequence goes on along the minus strand of NW_013667684.1, from coordinate 133,748 downwards.
GGGTAATTTATGCTTTTTTCTATGAATGTTCTGGTTGCGTAATTTATGCTGCATTCTATGAATGTTCGGGATGGCTGATTATGCTGCCATCTATGAATGTTTTGGATGGGTAATTTATGCTGCTTTCTATGAATGTTCTGGATGGGTAATTTATGCAGTTTTCTATGAATGTTCTTGATGGATAACTTATGCTGTTTTCTATGAATGTACTGGATGGGTAATTTATGCTGTTTTCTATGAATGTTCTGGATGGGTAATTTATGCTGCTTTCTATGAATGTTTTTGGGTTGATAATTTATCCTGCTTTTTTTGAATGTTTTGGATGGGTAATTTATGCTGCTTGCTAGGAATGTTTTTGGATGGGTAATTTATGCTGCTTTCTGTTAATGTTTTTGGATGGGTAATTTATGTTGCTCTCTATAAATGTTCTGGATGGATAATTTATGCTGCATTTTATGAATGTTCTGGATGGGTAATTTTTGCTGTTTTCTATGAATGTTTTTGATGGGTAACTTATACTGCTTTCTACGAATGCTTTTGGATGGATAATTTATGCTGTTTTCTATTAATGGTCTGGATGAGTTGTTTATGCTGCTTTCTATGAATGTTTTTGGGTTGATAATTTATGCTGCTTTCTATGAATGTTTTGGATGGGTAATTTATGCTGCTTGCTAGGAATGTTTTTGGATGGATAATTTATGCTGCTTTCTATGAATTTTCTGGATGGGTAATTTATGCTGTATTCTATGAATGTTTTGGATGGGTAATTTATGCTTTTTTATGAATGTTCTAGATGGGTAACTTATGCTGCTTTCTATGAACATTCTGGATGGGTAATTTATGATGTTTTCTATGAATGTTCTGGATGGGTAACTTATGCTTTTTTCTATGAATGTACTGGATGGGTAATTTATGCTGCTTTCTATGAATGTTCTAGATGAGTAATTTATGCTGCATTCTATGAATGTTTTGAATATGTAATTTATGCTCTTTTCTATTAATGTTCTGGATGGGTAATTTATGCTGTTTTCTATGAATGTTCTAGATGGGTAACTTATGCTGCTTTCTATGAATGCTTTGGGTGAGTAATTTATGCTGTTTTCTATGAATGTTCTGGATGTGTAATTTATGCTTCTTTCTATGTTTTGGATGGGTAATTAATGCGGCATTCTATGAATGATTTGGATGTGTAATTTATGCTGTATTCTATGAATGTTTTGAATGGGTAATTTATGCTGCTTTCTATGAATGTTTTGGATGGGTAATTATGTTGTTTTCTATGAATATTTTTGGTGGGTAATTTATGCTGTTTTCTATGAATGGTCTGGATAGCTAATTTATGCTGCTTTCTATGTTTTGGATGGGTAATTTATGCTGCATTCTATGAATGTTTAGGATGAGTTATTTGTGCTGCTTTCTATGAATGTTCTGGATGGATAATTTATGCTGCTTTCTAAGAATGTTCTGTATGGGTAACTTATGCTGCTTTCTATGAATGTTTTAGATAGGTAAGTTATGCTGCATTCTATGAATTTGTTGGATGGGTAACTTATGCTGCTTTCTATGAATGTTTTGGATGGGTAAGTTAAGCTGCATTCTATGAATGTTTTTGGATGGGTAATTTATGCTGTTTCTTGTAAAAGTGATCCTGTGTCATATCAACCAAGACACTCTTAAAGTAATGTTGATCCAGTAAAGTGACCCTCTATTATATGAAATATGAACACACACCGTGTTTCTGTTTGAATACACATTGTGCTTTGAATTTTTGCACAATTTGTCCATTGTTGATGTATTCCTCATAAACTCAGTTATTCAGAAAACTAAGAGATATTTTGTAATAAATATTTTGGTTGAATATGCTGTTACTCTCCAGACCTATCTTTTTTGTTCCCAGGGAAATCACTTTGGCTACAATTATGTGGTATTTATATGACAGCTTCACTAATATCTGACGAGATACTACCAGCTTAGAACAAGTATATATACCCTAAATCCATATATTAAGCATATAACGCAAAATAATGTTTATAAGAAATATAACGATAAAAATAAAAGTAATAAAACAGGATATATTAGACCAATAGTGTTAATGAAAGCAACATTACTGAAGTAATAAAGTATACCTCAATTATAGAACACACACAAACACTGCTTTTTAGTTTCAGATATTGCCATAGAATTAGTATTCGTTAGGCCTGGCATGGCCAGGTGGTTAAGGCACTCGACTCGCAATCTGTGAATCTCGAGTTCGAATCCCCGTCCCACCAAACATGCTCGCCCTTTCAGCCGTGGGGGCGTTATAATGTGACGGTCAATCCCACTATTCGTTGGTAAAATAGTAGCCCAAGAGTTGGCGGTGGGTGGTGATGACTAGTTGCCTTCTTACACTGCTAAATTAGGGACGGCTAGCGCAGACAGCTGTCGTGTATCTTTGCGCGAAATTCAAAATAAACAAACAAGTATTTGTTAATCTGTGTATAAGCAACATTTTACACAATCTTCCCTAAAAACTTCTGGAATTTTCGCTAATTGTTTATGGCAACGTTTTCTTTCTTTCTTTACGTCGATCTAGCCTTTAATTTAGTTTTTGTGTTTATCTGTGTTTCTTGCAATGATTTCAATGTGACTTTGAACACATCCATATATACATATATATTTATATATGCTCACACAAACACACATATATAAACCAAAACAGATATGTCTAGCGTGAAACTCAAAACGCAAGCCGTTATTCATAACAAATTCTGCTATATAAACTTATAAACATTTAATGAGTAACTAACTACATATATAAAACAAAATTTAAAATAATAACATTTATCAATAAATTATAAATGGTAGAATGTTCAAAGGTAAATTTATGTGGTAACAGCATCCAAAAACGTTGAGAACATCCCGTTTACCAGGCATAAAACAAAAACGCAAATGAATAATTAGATAGCTGTCATAGAAAATGAATAAAAAAATATAAAGATTTTAGGATATAGGCTAGGTGTCTAACAAGATAGAAATTATGGGTGGCTCTTAACAACAATTTCTACTTTGATGTTAGTTTTGATATCTTCAAAAAATTATTTAGGGGTGGATACTACATCTACAAATGGCTGCAAGAGGTAAATGGTAGTAGGTGTTGGGACGTTGTGGGTTAAAGCACCGAACACCTAACACCTAATCGATCTTCTGTGACAGCTATTTCGTTATTCATTTGCGCTTTGGCGCGGCATGGCCAGGTGGTTAAGGCAATCGACTCGCAATCTGAGTGTCGCAGGTTCGAATCTCCGTCCCACCAAACATGCTCGCCCTTTCAGCCGTGGGGGCGTTATAATGTGACGGTCAATCCCACTATTCGTTGGTAAAACAGTATCCCAAGAGTTGGCGGTGGGTGGTTATGTCTAGCTGTCTTCCCTCTAGTATTAAACTGCTAAATTAGGGACGGCTAGCGCAGATAGCCCTCGTGTAGCTTTGCGCGAAATTCAAAACAAACAAACAAACAATTTGCGCTTTTGTGAATTATGTCTGGTAGACGAAATATCCCCAAAGCTTTTAGGTGCTATGACCACAGAAACTTTCCTTTAAAAATTATACCTTTTGTATTTTATTGACAAATGTATGATTTTTAATTTTATTTTATAACTGTAGTCAGTTACTCATGATATTTTGATAAGTTGAATGTCATGCCAGATATCTCGGTTATGGTTTATATACAACTTTCCATCATTGTTATATAGTGCTGATGTTATCGCTATATACAATTTTTTATAGTATTAGACTTACCTTATGTACTTATATGTATACATATGAAGTGTCGGCTTAAAAGAGCGTGTCTTATATATTTGCATATAAGTATATATAAGTGAAATAAAAACTATAATGATAGAATTATTAATTTCTATATAAAACTATAATGATAGAATTATTAAGTTCTATATAACTTTCGGTAATTTTCAGTGGCTGAGAAGATTATAGTTCTGCAGAACCGACATTTCACAACACGTTAGAGTAAAGTTTGTATTTCAACAAACTCTAGTATATTGTTTATCTCAGTCCCACTTTCCTCTTCACGTGTGGATCCCCTTGAGCAAGATATTGACCTATATATATAAATACAGTAAACAAAACAAAAAAAAGAAATTCTGAATTTTGGAAACTTTCCAAACTCCCCTCAACTGTCACTGACCTCGGATCTCTTCGTTTATATGACACATAACAGTTTAGAAGTCACTTTTGTGTGTCTGAGCCAGAATGACTAACGGTGCTATACCCTATGTTCCAGTTAAAATGGAGAGAATGTTAGTGTAACACCCAGTGAGATCAATTTCCGGCTCTTCTGTTGCTGTGCGATCCACGAGATTAGACGGATGAATTAGACGTTACTCCTAACTCAATCTTCCAATGTCACGCTGAGGCCTTCATTCTGTAATTGTGTTTACATTAACTATTTGTTTAGTGTACCCCAGTGGTTTTAAGCTTTGCCACGAAAATGTTCTAACATAGGTGCAAGTGTAAGAAACGTTACAATGTATGTATATTTTGAATAATTTCGCCTTCTGCTAGATTACAGAAGAAGGCTTGTAGTGTAGATAGAATGTAATGAATGAGAAAGTCAGTATTTATTTACTAATCAGCATCCACCATACTAGTTAATGCTTCGGTCATAGAAATATCCGGAAGTAGGTGGGAAGTAGGTCAGAGCTGCTTGCATTGCTAGATATCAGAGAAAAGATGCTCCACCCCCACCAGCCCGTCAAAAAAAAAATCTTCGCTAGATGATAACTCAAAGAAATATCCGAGGTTAAACTTCGAGCTCACTAGAGTACCTCCAGAGCTCTTGGCATGATTAATGAGCTGACGTAATAAAAGCAGTTGAGGGCCGTCAGTTTAGGTTGGAAACACAACTAAAGACCACTTTACTTACAAAACAACCACGCGCTGGTAACTTTGGTGGCTGATCGGCGATGGTGACTGACGGTCCATGATATTCACTATGATACTATCTTGTTGTCCTCTCCCGAGAAAATACACGTTAGGTTTAGTGAAATAGAGCTGAAACATTTTAAATAACGTGTTTGATAATTTCTACTTTACGAATTCTTCTAGTGTACACTTTCAAGTATCTGTAAGTACCTCTAATTATATTACAGAAATAAACTGGTAATTTTTCAAGTTCTGAACTTTTCGTAGGATTTGTAAAGTATAGATTCAGAATCAATCGATTATTTCACGTGTCTCGTTCACCAAGCAGGTCATGGGACTAAATAAATATGTCATTAAACTTCAAAACTAGCATTTAATAGATACATGAAGAGGTTCTACGTACAAAGTACAATGTCTCTATCTTTGACAGTTACACATAAAAAATAGAATAAAAATTGTAGAAGCACAATCAAAGTTGAAACACTGGTTGAGCTCGTGAATTCTAGATTCAACCATAAAATCTGTCAGGAATAACTCTATCGTTAATCTGATTGATACCTTAACCTTTAGCTGTTCTTTAACTACAATACAAATACAGCAAACACGTAGTTCTGGATCCCATGCACACAAAAATTAGGTTTTAGATCTACAGTTGAGTTTCAAAGTAAAATCAGTTTGAATCTAGTCAAGTGATTCAACATGAATGGTGTATGAGATACGAGTACATTCAAATCCTATGTATATGAGTATGTAAATCATCACCAAAAATCTACCAAATCTTGCTTTAAATTTATCTTATCAGTAAACATCAACTTGGTAAGTCTGCGCTCCATTTCAAAATTATATCATGTCATAGGATGATCCTAGTAAGGCTTAATCTATTTTAGTGGTCATAAGTGCACCATTCTTTCGTATTGAATTTGAATATGTTGGTTTCAGCAATTCGCGCAAATTTACACAAGCCATATCTGCACATACCGGTCCCTAATTTTGAAAACTGATAGACTGAACGGAAGGAAGCTAGTTGACAACAGCTATTAACTTTTATATGACCAGATATCGGGATTTCACAGACAACTTATAGCGTACCAGCGGCTCCAAAGTGCGGATAACATATTTGGAGTAACGGGACACGACAAATACACCCTCGTAATTACACTTCCAGCTAACAGACAACTTATAGCGTACCAGCGGCTCCAAAGTGCGGATAACATATTTGGAGTAACGGGACACGACAAATACACCCTCGTAATTACACTTCCAGCTTTTTTTTTTTTTACCAGGTTACGTCCATACCACCTTATTAAAAATGGCATATTATTCAAAAGATTCCTACAATTTAGCATGGTCAACAAGAACATTTATCGAAATCTGTATATATCAGAGCATAGCCATTACATTCATCTCTAACTTACAGCGTTGGTTTTGTCGTGATTGACGTTTTATGTATTGCCAACATATCGCATGTTTCGTTTATCAGAGTTGAATTATTATTAATCAATGACTGTTATATCAGTTTCATCTATTTTGAAAATGTGCGTTTATTGTAATTATTTAACGTTATCATGATGACACCTATAGCACGACTATTCAATTAGACTTCAATGTAGTTGCTGGAAAATAAATACGTGGGCTAAACGGCCAGGCAGAAACCCGTAGGATTCGGGTTTAACCGTCATTAATTTCGTACTATTTATAACGGTCTAAAATAACGCACTGTTAATGAATAAAACATAAATATCAATATTAATTATTTCAAATAATGGAATTAGGAAAAAGAACCACAAGAAAAAAACCTAAATTCAAAAAACAAAACACAATATTCCCAAATAACCTTTCTATTTAATAACAATATTGAATGATAAACAGAAACAATTCACTAACTTAATGAGCTTATAGCAGGGTATTTATTCAGTGCTTAGGTCACGTGAGTACATCTCATGCGATCATAAATTTACATGATATTTTCCTATATTAATAATATCTGTACGTCACCACTAGGAAAGCTGGTATGAGTTCATAATACAGACATAATTACTCAAAATAAACGTGATCAGCTAGATGGCAAGTTAGCACGTTAATGTAACTAAAAATTCATAGATACATTAAACGATAGAAGGATAAGCAAAACTATAACCAAAAAGAAAAAATCGCTATCTCACATTCTACCAGATGAAAAACAGCCCATTAGCTGCACCCGTTACCATAAGGGCTTTATCCGACTTCTGTACCGACTAACGGGATTGACTGTCACTTTTATAATGCATCCACAGTTAAAAATGTAGTATCACATCTAGAACATGGACGTACTAACATGTTTAACGCTGGCTCTATAAGTCAAAATCACTTTATGAATTCATTTCGTTTTTTATTCTATGCTGCAGTTTAAATCTGTACTTGATAAACTCTGCTCACACTACGTATATCGATGAAGTGATATTTGCCGTAACTTCATGTTTTGAGGATCATTTAGTAACACTCGCAGACTGTCGTGAATAAATGTTGACTTCTCAATCCATAATTTAAGCAGTCAAACGGAATGACGTCGTTAAAGGAATAACTACCAAGTGGGTGTTTAATGTTTATATCTATATGCTCTAACATTTGCTTACACTGGATAAGAACACTCACGTCCAGCTGAATTCTCGTTAGTACAGCTAAAAAATGGTGTTTAAGTTAAATATTTTTAGGTGTTGGAAACAGTTTACTGTTGATTTGTTTAAATACACATCTTTTTTTTTCTTTCATAATAGAAAAAAACAGTTTTGAGGCTATTTAACCTCCCATCTACATCTAGCATTGACTTACCTCCACCTTACTAGATTACTGAGAGCTGATATAGCTAGAAAATGCAGTTCTCAATGACCATTGTATATGGTTTGTTATCAAATGCGAGGAAACGTTGTATATTACAGTTTTTTACCACAACAAAATGAAGAAACCTCGACCGGTACACATACCTAGCGCACAAAGCATAAATAATTATTTTTCTACGAACGAATAGTGGAGTACGTAACACACAAACAAAATTTACATCAATTACTTCATATCATTTAATGAAAATATTTTACAAAATAGTATGTTTGGCATTGGTGTAATTCATATACTATATTTTTAATAGATACATTGTTCTTTAATATGATTTATAATTTTTATCATTCTCATTCACTTCATAACTTATCTAAAACATAAGGTTGAGAACTAACTAATGT
>NW_013667684.1:112521-125205 GCF_000517525.1 Limulus polyphemus | reverse complement strand
AGTAAAGTATTTAGTGTTTTCAAGTTGAACGGCACTTTATGCGACATATGTACTAAATATCATGTCAGAGACCCTAAGGATCAGGCATAGCTAGTCGTAATTTAGAACTGCTGACCAGAGTGAAGGCAACCAATAAGCAGCACCCGTCGTCCACTTGTTTACTTTTAACCAAATGTAACATTCAAAGAACAGTTTACCTAGCGAAAATACATACAGTTTACACATACTCCTATACATTAAACCATCAAATAAGACTTAGAATATCAGAGAAAAGTAAGAGACAATAGTTCCCAGGGAATATATGAAAGATATGTCCATCCATCTGTCATCTTTGCACTCAACGGCATACCTTGTCATGAATTGAAACGATACTAAATATTTGGTACTTGTTGACGAAAATTATCACACCGTCATACACATGACCTCCAGGCAAGTTCATGTGTATCAGCTATTGCTAAATGTAGTTTCTCTATATACTATTGTAAACACAGCAGTACAGCTGTAATGTGCGTGTGGTCATACATCAGATCCACTAAAAACTGTACTTCTCACCCAAACATAAGGAGAATCAGTAAGCAGCCAATTGACTGTTGTTCACGATAACTTATAGCTTGATGAGTGTTCACAAAGTTATCAGTCATACACTTGACATTGTACTGCCCATTATGCCAAATCATATAGCTGAGTATGATATGATGAAGTGTGTATTTTCCCCACACACTTAACATTAAGAGCAATTAAGCAAGTGACTAACTATTAAAGTTAGCTTGTTGATTCATTAGAACCTCTCTATCTAACACATCTATGATAAAATGTGCTAATGTGCCAACTAATGAATAACATTTGACCACTTGATGAGGTAATTTATATCAATCAGTATATATATGGATTACTGTTCCCAATTTTAGACAGAGGACTAGCTATATGTAGAATGATTCTCGAGAGAGAAGAATCTACAATAACTCTTTATCAGAATTTTCTCTGATGTGGGTTTTCCTCTTGGTAACAAACAATGTCTACACCAGTGCTCGACATCTTTACAAGAATTCCGTCAGAAACATGACTTCTGCATATTCATAGCAACGTGTGTACACTCTCTGGTAACCTACAGTTCTTGAATTACGCAAACTCTGAAGTATCTTCTGCTATAGAGCCCTGGGAACCACTAGCTGCACCATAGATATTTTATCATATTACAATGCTACATAATGATGATACAAATCTGGCTCGTACTGGATTGTTTTGCTGCAAAACTACAGTCCATCTGTTGCAAAATAGGCTGACAATTTCTGCAGTTTGTCAGTCCATAAAATACCAACTGTTTAACCCAGAACAGAGACAACTCTCTTCATCTGGCACACAACATTAATAAGATTAAGTCAGAGACATACCTTTCACTCACGGTTAATTTGTTACCATTCATAAGAATGATTTGATGCTAACAGGCTGATGTGATGGCTTTCTGTGGATCATTTGATATACAGCAAGACCAAGTAAAGTTCTGGAAATTTCAGTATATATTAAAAACTCAACCTCGAATCGATTTATAATTATCAGCACATACCATGTCACACCAAATCTATGGTTCTCTGAACCACTCACCATAACGGTAGGTGAGAGCTAATTGCTACATCCACCAGAGCTAATAGCCAGATTATGTTTTGCTAATTCAAAATAGCTGATCAGCTTCATTAATGGATCATAATCTAACAAATAAGCTCTTTAAATTTATTCAACAAATACTCATTAAGAAGTCATAACTTAAATACATGAGTATGTAGTAAGATTTAACTAGTGACTACAATACAAAGATTAAGGATTTAGCTTAACTTGTACGGTTTTTATCAAGTGGTCATTAACGAGATCAAACTTAGGTGGTCATAGCTTAATTAATATGACTTTATCAAAATTTAATTAACGAGATGTAACTTAGTTATCTATTCATTAATTAATATAGTTTTATCAAGTGTCAATTAACAAAATGTAACTTAGCTATAGATTATTTGATATGGTTTCTTCAACTGTTTATTAATGAAGTGTAACTACGGATGATATAGCTTAATTAATATGGTTTTTCGAAGGTTGCCATGTTTAACTCACATGGTTTAATAGAATATCAATTAATCACGCATTATTTAGGTATAGTTTAATAATATAGTTTTATCAAGTGTTAATTAACAAGGTGTAATTTAGGTAGTCATAGCTTAAGTAATATAGTTTAATGAAGTGTTCGTTAATGATATAAGTTAAAAAGGTATACTTTAATTAGTATGGTTTTATCATGTGTTTGTTAATCAGGTGTAACTTAGGTAGCTGTAGCTTAAATGATAAAATTTAATCAAGTATTTTTTCAACGAGAGGTTACTTAGGTTGTGATATTTTTATCTTATATCTTTTTATCAAACGTTCATTAAAGAGGCGTCATTTAAGTAATCACAGCTTAATTAGTATGGTTTAATAATATAATTATTAACGACGTTTGAGTTATGTGATCATAGATTAATTAATGTGATTTTATTAAGTGTTCTTTAATTAGGTGTAACTTAGGTATCTGTAGTTTAGCTAGTATGGCCTTAACAAGTGTTTATTAACGACGTGTGAATTTTTTAATCATACCTTAACAAGTGTTTATTAACGACGTGTGAATTTTGTAGTCATACCTTAACAAGTGTTTATTAACGACGTGTGAATTTTTTAATCATACCTTAACAAGTGTTTATTAACGACGTGTGAATTTTGTAGTCATACCTTAACAAGTGTTTATTAACGACGTGTGAATTTTGTAGTCATACCTTAACAAGTGTTTATTAACGACGTGTGAATTTTGTAGTCATACCTTAACTAATTCGATTTTATCGAGTGTTCGTCAACAAGATGTCATTCATTTAGTGCAAATAGAAATTTATCAAGTGTTCATTAAAGAAGAATAGCTTAGCTATTGTTAATTAACATTAATTAATGAGAAATTAATTATTTAGTTATAACTTAATTAATATGGTTTTATGAAGTGTTCATTTAAAAAGGATAACTTACTTAGTCTTGGCCTAATAAACATAAGTTTATGAAGTGTTCATTTAAAAAGGATAACTTACTTAGTCTTGGCTTAATAAATATAAGTTTATGAAGTGTTCATTTAAAAAGGATAACTTACTTAGTCTTGGCTTAATAAATATAAGTTTATGAAGTGTTCATTTAAAAAGGATAACTTACTTAGTCTTGGCTTAATAAATATAAGTTTATGAAGTGTTCATTTAAAAAGGATAACTTACTTAGTCTTGGCCTAATAAACATAAGTTTATGAAGTGTTTATTTAAAAAGGATAACTTACTTAGTCTTGGCTTAATAAATATAAGTTTATGAAGTGCTCTTTTATGAGGTGTAACTTACATTGTTTGTTATGAAGCGCAAAGCTACGCAAATGGCTATCTGTGCTTTGCCCACCACGAGTATCGAAACCCGGTTTTTTGCAGTATAAATGTACAAACATACCGCTGTGCCACTGGGGGGCGTAACTTAGATATCTGTGCTTTAATTAATATCGTTTTATCAAGTGTACAGTAAGGAGATGTAACTTAAATAGCCATAGTTTAATTAATTTGATGTTATTTTAAGTGTGCACAAACAAAGTTCAACTTAGGTACATATAACCTAATTCATATTAAATGTCCTCAGTCAGGTGTAACATAGAAAGTCAAAGTTTAACTAATATGATTTTGTCAAGGGTTAATTAACGAGGTGTAAGTTAGGTAGTCGTAGTTTAATAGGGTTTACATTAATAAGGTGGGGTTAAGAACAACCCTTGGTTAGCGTACCCGACTGTGGATCCGAGATCCCGCGATTCTGGCGTCATTACTACCCCCCCTCCCCCCAAAAAACCCTAAAAACTGCTCTCGGAACTTTAGGGTAGTGGCTGTTTTCTAAGAGCGACAGTCAAATCCCATAATTCGAGTAGAGCAACCCACGAATTGGCTGTTGATGCCTTACTCCTAGTCTCTCACTTAAAACTTACGACTTGCTAGCGTAAATAGCCCTTGAGTAGCTTTGCGCAAAATTCGTCAAACACCAACAATAACAGTTATGGACGTATTACATAGATAGTCATTGTTAAATTAATATTGTTTTATAATTTGTTGATTAAAGATGTGTTGTTTGGGTATTCATAGCTAACTAATATAGTTTTGCCAAGTGTTCATTAAAGAAGTCTAACTTAGGTAGCTATAGTTTGTTTAATCTGGTTTAATTAATTTGCTTATTAGCAAGATGTTCTTGAGTAGTTATAGCTTAATTAATATGGTTTTATCAAGTGTCCATTAATGACGTATAATGTAGGAAGTCATTACTTAATGAATACGGTGTTATCGAGTGTTCATAGCTAAATAATATACTTTTATCAAGTATTCATTAACAAGCTATAACGTAAGTCTTAACTTACTTAATATGGTATTATCAAGTACAAATGAACAAAGTGGATCTGAGCACAGCTCAGTGGTTAAAGTACCAGTCTCTAGATTCCGTCACCACAAAAATTTAAAAAATCGCGATACGTATTTTCGGGCTGTGTGTGCGTTGTAAGATTAACGGTCAAATTCCACTATTTGTTCACGGTAGTTCATAAGTTGGCGGCAGATGGTATTGATAAGCTGCCTTCCCTCTAGTCTATCACTTCAAAATTAGGAATTCCTATCGCATGTAGCCTTAAAGCAGTTTTGAAAAATTAATCAAAGAACAACGCCAATAATTAACGAGGTGTTACTTAGGTGGTCATAATTAATACGGTTTTATCAAGTGTTCATTAACGAGCAGCAACTTAGGAATATAAAGATTAATTCTTATGGTTTTATTAAATGTTCTTTAACAAGGTGTAACTTACTTAGTGACTGCTGCATTAATATGATTTTATCGAGTGTTCATTAACGAAGTCTGACTTAGAAAGCTATAACTTTAGTTTTATAAAGTGTTCATTAATGAGGGATATTTAAGTAGCTATAGCTACATTAATACACCAGTTCTTATTTATTGGTAACCAGCTTACTTGGTCTGGCTTAATCAAGATTTTTATCAGCAAAGTATGATTTAAATCTGTGTTACTTGGTTTAAAACAGTGTTCATTAATGCAATAATTCTTATGTATTGGTAACCAGCTTACTTGGTCTGGCTTAATCAAGATTTTTATCGTCAAAGTATGATTTAAGTCCATGTTACTTGGTTTAAAACAGTGTTCATTAATGTAATAATTCTTATGTATTGGTAACCAGCTTACTTGGGCTGGCTTAATCAAGATTTTTATCGTCAAAGTATGATTTAAGTCCGTGTTACTTGGTTTAAAACAGTGTTCATTAATGCAATAATTCTTATGTATTGGTAACCAGCTTACTTGGTCTGGCTTAATCAAAATTTTTTATTGGCAAAGCATGATTTAAATCTGTGCCACTTGGTTTTAAAAGTGTTCATTAATGCAATAATGATTATTTCTTGGAATCTGTGTGTGGTTTCTCATAGCAAAGCCACTTCAAGCTGTGTCCACCGAGCGGAATCGAACCCTGTTTTATTTCTTGGGAAGTAGCTTATTTTGTCTGGCTTAACCAAGTTTTTACATGCAGAGCATTATTTAAATCACTTGGTTTTAAAAGTGTTCACTAACGAAATAATGTTAACAAAGCAAGCTGATTTAATTTCGTTTAATCGAAGGTTCGTTAACGGGACAGAATTTATATAACTAGTACGTTAAAACTTATTTATTCAACGAGACATTTATTTAACGAGACATAGTATACGTAAGTAGTCTGTTCAATCATATTTAATAGAGTTTTAATAAACTAGCCCAGGTATTAAGTACTTAACTTATTTACCCTTGGTCAAACGTATTTTTTCAACGAAATAGAGCTTATAGCATGTTAAGACAATATGTAAGTGAACGTCTGTGTTGCTAACATTCTGTTATTTTTAAAGCATGTTTTCCTTCGTTAATTTATTCTTATTGTCTTGAAATTGTATAACGTTTCGGTTACACTAAAAACAAAAATAACAGTATCGACCTTTAAACTAGTATTCCAACAAAGAACGTGTGATATGTTTATAAGGCTGTTATTTGTACATTTTGAACGCTGTCTTACCCTTTTTTACTTCAGTTTGAAGCTTTACAATGCTCTTTATATAAGTGCGAGACAGTATTGCATTTCGTATTTAAAACATACGTTTTTCAAATTTGAAACAGTTTGCATTTAAATGTTATGCATTCCTTTCGTGAGTAACTTTAAACAGTGAATGGTTTTAACATGTTAAAATATATTCTTCAATTATACTATATTAATTTTTAGTATTTTAACGATAATACTGAATTAAAATATAATTTTAACTTATTTCAATGAAGATTTCTGCTGAAAGACGCTGTATAAAAACGTCTTGGTAATTTAAATTAGAGTACTATTTAGTGGGAAAAATAATTCATATTATCACCGCTCAAGCTGTATTTTAAAATCCATAGTATGATTAAAACATCTTCATCATTTCAAATATTATATACAGCATTTATATTTTGTTTGGTTTTTGTACAAGCATAATAAACAAAACTGAAACCAGCTACAAAGAAGGTGTTTTTCTAGTTAGCCAAGTTAGTTCCAAATGACGTAGAATCGAAACAATGAAAATCCAGAAATTCTTGAAAACTTGTCTTTCTATGTATATATATACATGATATGATAATACAGTAAGTTCTTCGAAGTAACTCTTTATCTATGTAGCACAGAATTTTTTCATTACAGTAGTAATGTTAGTGTGATAGAAGAAACAGCGTAAAACTTAAGATCTTATATATAGAACTTTGTTATAAAACTAATGGTGATTCCGGTGTAAATACTTCAACCTCAGATTTAGAATATTCAAGCATTCTCTCAAATCCATTTATGTTCCCAAGATTATTCAGAATTAGAAACAGTTAGTAACGAGATGAAGTTAGTTTCTCTCTGGGCCAAACGGGTTACCTATATAAATGAGACTATAGCTCGAACTTACGAAAGGACAGATGACTAGATAGATATCTGCCCCGTTTAGGAATAGCCATATAATTCAAAGCAACATTTGTAATAGACTGTCCCACATATTAAGGTCCGCTGTATCCTAATAACCTTTAATTTTTTTAATTCTAAGTGTATTAAACTCCGCCCTAATATTTAATTCAAAGTATCGATGCTCTTTCTCTTTGCACTCCTATTGGTCTACCTAGAAAAAAAAATCTCCCTGCCGCTTTGGGTGGTTTTGTTGATCAGCGATTCGCTAGAATGAAAATACCCCCGCCCCTCAGTTAACGTAAGTGTTGAGCATAATAGAATCTAGATCTGTTACTGGGAAAAGCTGCAACTAATTGTGAACGTTAGCGTCATTATTGGAAGTTAGTAAGACAGCTTAGCAATCAGCTTGTCAGTAAAAAGGAAAAGGCCATAAGTAATGGTGAAATTATTGTCGTTTTTTTGGAAGTGAGCAAGTTAGGTAAGTGACCAGTTTGTCAGCAAGAATAGAAAGGCTAGAATTAATGTTGAAAGTTAGCATTGTTAGTGGAAGTTAGCAAGTTACCTAAGCGACCAGCTTGTCACCAAGAAGGAAAATAAGCAACTGAATATTATTGTGGAGTCCAACAAGAAATCTTCCGGCACGATTGCGTTGAAAACAATAACGATGCGTATGGAAAGTAAAGAACGCTTACAAGGGTCAGAGGCTATAATGTGCACTCCGGAACGGACGTCTTTCTCTATCAGTAGTATCATCAAAATGGACGACGATGAAACTATCGTCCGTAACCGAACCATAGGCATGAACTCTCCCAGCGACTTCATTCACAATCAAAACTCGTTTGATCAGCTAGTTGCAGATAAAGATGGCATCCACCGGCCGTGTGAGAAAGACGAGTTACAGAAACCGGGAAAGAGTTACGAAGGTAAGAACAATAGTAAGGATGAGAAGGAACAGAATAAACCTAAGTACGAAAAGCCACCGTTCAGCTATAACGCACTCATCATGATGGCGATTCGTCAAAGTCCTGAAAAGCGCCTGACCCTTAACGGCATCTATGAGTTCATCATGAAAACTTTTCCCTATTACAAAGAGAACAAGCAGGGATGGCAGAACTCTATTCGGCACAACCTATCCTTAAACAAATGTTTCGTGAAAGTACCCCGCCACTATGATGACCCAGGTAAGGGTAATTACTGGATGCTCGACCCGTCCAGTGATGACGTGTTTATTGGTAGCACCACGGGTAAGTTACGGCGGCGATCCACAGTGTCTTCACGAAACAGGCTGGCTACCTTCAAACTCACTTTCAGTGAGGCTTTTCCAGCGCTTCCTCGAGTACTGACCGTTGGACAAGGTCATGGAATGGACAAGCATTTAGGTTGGCCTTCTCATCCCTACCCTTCCTTACAAACAATGTTTAAGTGCCCAGCAGCTTACTTTAGTCTTGTTAATGGCCCGATGGCTCTGCCTGAGCCAGGTCACTTTCACCCTATGGACGGATTATTAGGGACAACTGAGACCAGCTCATCGGGCGGTGCTCGTCAACCGTTGGGCCTAAGATCTGGAATGGCCGCCCCTTGCACAATTGGCTCCTGTGCCTCCCTAGCGCTCAACTCGAGAGTGTGTTGCGGTAATCTTCTGTCGTGTGTGAATCATCATCCCACTCACTTCAAGGTTGCCAACAGTAACTTTGAGTCGGGACTCCAAGCTTTGCAGTTAACGTTAGCGGGGCGGCTGCAGTTATTACACACCCACCCTCGAGTCAGCTTGCCGCAGACACCAGACAGTAATGCCCGTAGGAAGTCTACTATTTACAAGCCCATACCAATTCTATCAAGGCAGAGGTAATGGGAATCACATTGAGGTGCCCAGTAGAAACTTAACTTAGAAACACGAACTCATCGATAAAGACATCAAATTCTTAAGGAGGGGATTTAACAATGTTGAAGAGTTAAAAAAAGAAACTGTTATTAGTCAATAATATGTAATGATGTATGAATATATAATTATATATATATACGTTTATTTGTACTTAATATTGTGTTGACAAACTGTTGAACTCTTAAGTAAATCTTGCAATATGAGTACGTAAAAGTTATGAACTAACTAAGCGACGCGACGATTGATCCAGGCTTAGACCACCAGTTCACGTTGACTTTGTAAGTCTGATGTACTGTTTTTTCTTGTTACGTATGTATTAGTGCAAGCCTACAAAGTTTCATTAAGTTTTAGGATCCTTTTTAATTAAGATATAAAAACTGTGACAACTCTTTATTGACTTTATTTCTTATATTTTTCTTGGATATCTATATAAATGTAAACAGTTACTTTACAATTAATGACTGTATAAACATCAAATGCATACATGATTAATCATAAAATAAATTCAGGAAATTAATTTTCATAATGTTCGCAACTATTTATTGGACATCACGTATTGTAATATACGTAATACTCAGAGAGTCTATATATAAAGAAAGCCTTCTTATGTTCAATTAAAATGAAATGTGGCATAAAAATAGCGCGAAATTTGAACTGTTTGCATCATAATGTTCAAACCACTTTTATTATCCAACGTACTTGTTATAACAACATTCAGCTTTAAAAAACGGGAATGTAACTCTAAAAAACTGTATATTAAAGCATTACGAAACGTTGGAAAATAATTTTTTATGTTCTTCACAACAGTGCAGGAGATACCACTTCAGATAATTAACACAACATGGCAGGGTTATGTTAAACTATAGAAGGAATATACCATCCATTCATAACGTATTTGATGTATATATATAGTGTACAGACAGACATAAGATGCTCTATTAGAAGATGATATTCTACCCTAAATATATAAAAATACAATTAATTCCTCATCAATTCAACTAAATACTTATAAATAATTTCGATGTACATAACTTCATATAACATTATATATACTTTATATACTAACTGATTTCAAAAATTGAAACGCTTCAAATCGCGCACCCCCAAGTGGCACAGCGGTATGTCTGCGGACTTACAACGCTCGAAACCGGGTTTCGATACCAGTGTTGGACAGAGCACAGATAGCCCTTTGTGTAGCTTTGTGCTGATTTCTTTTGATTATGTTTTTTCATATGTGCTTGTTTAGATGTTAGGTGTTATGTGGAGAACAACGTTGCATGCATGCATTTTATTTCGCTTCCACAAAATCATGTATATGATCTAAGAACGAATTCGTTTCCGCTGATTAACCACCTTTCATCATTAGAAATTTCACGATCGACACCAGTAAAATACTTGGAATATTCAAATTAGCAAGGATCTAAATTAGCCTATCTGTGATTTATAAGATTTCATATGTATGACAACGCTCTCGGTCGGCTGATCCTTGCCCACCTACTTAGCAGGTGTAGCTGTTTGCAAAATATTAAAAGATAGAAAAATACTAAGCCCGTATTTCTGGTCACTGGGTATTGGTAATGATCTGACTTATTGACTAGAGGTCAATAACAATAACCACTTCTAATAATTTAAGCATTATTTGAGATCACCTAGCCAGAGTATTCCATCGTTTCTGAAGTGGAAAAGTTTGGTATGAATTTATCGCAAAGCTACTCGAGGGATATCTGCACTAACTGTCCCTAATTTCGTAGAGATAGACTAGAGGGAAGGCAGCTAGTTAACACCACCCATCGTAAACTCTTGGGCTATTCCTTTTACCAACGAATAGTAGGATTGACCGTCGTCACATTATAACAGTCCGGCAGCTGAAAGGGCGAGTATGTTCGGTGACGGGGACTCGAACCCGTGACCCGTACATTACGAGAAGAACATTCTAACTACCAGGTCTAGTGGAAAAGTTAGATTTCAAAAATGATGTATTTAGATACATCAAGAGAAAATAGTCCAAGTAAGTTTGCCGGAACAGATAGATAGAGAGTATTGTTAAGTGTCCAGTGTCTCGCGTAGAAGTTATCACATTCCGCTGTTTTACTTAGTACAATAAAAAACTAGAGAGCACTAAACATTTGATTTTAGAAGAAAAACATTTGACGACCGAAAAACTCAAAAAATGGTAAGTAAGTGTGCTCCTGAAGAAGCGAAATGTCTGAGTGAATAAAACTATTTCTTCTGGACTTAGGTTTGTGAGAACTTAGAAGATGTATCTGTTACTAAAATATTTCAAGATTAAAAAAATTACTAACGCCATATTTCGGGTTATGAATTACAATATCAATCATAATCTTTAAATCACATTTCGCGTTGTTGATCTCTTAAACGTTTGGGATTAATAATGGCTGGGGACGGCTTGAATGGGTAATGTAAAAAAAAACTTTATGTAAGTTTAACATAACAGCAAATGTACAACGTTTCGACAAAGTTTTGTCATCATCAGGTATCAAAACCTTGTCGAAACGTTGTACATTTGCTGTTATGTTAAACTTACATTAAAGTTTTTCTTAATTACCAATTCAAGCCGTCTCCAGCCATTATTAGTCTCAAAGTGGGTTCCTCGTCATCGAATTTGAAAACTTTTGGGATATTCTCAGATACACTAAGTAATCGGTTAGGTCCCGCAAAATAACAGGAGGTTCGGTTCGGCAGGAAATGTTTAGTAAGAGTAAATCTGAATTCTCTAGCTCTGTATGACTGGTTTGAGAAGTATAAAGAAACTGATCACAGTATAAAACAGTGAAAATAATTTATTTATTTCACTAATACAACAACCAAATGGTTGTACTGAGTAAAGGCGGTATATTTACTGAAGCTTCAAGAGAAGAAGGGAAAAATCTGTTGTTTTGGACAGCTTTAGCTTGAAAAAGTTTCATTGAAAATAAAGTATATAACTTGTAGCATCTATTTACAGAAGAACTATACTCGAAAACACCTGAACTTCAAAGAATAACTTAGTTTTTGGTACTCTCCAATGTTTACCGTCTCATGCACAAAGTCATTAAAATTAATGCTGTATATTTATAAACATTACCTGAGTTTAATGACATATGTTTAATCAACTTAAATTGTTAATGAATAAGTATCAAAAATAACATTATGAAACATGCGCTAATACCCAAATAAAGTATAACCACATCTTAAGCCTAAGATATTCAACAAAGCTGTACGACATGAGGGGGTAGTTTTATTCAATATATTTGTAGTAAACTAATTTATAGCTGCTTGACAGAAGAAGGAAGAATATCTTTAAATTAAACACACAGGCAATTAACTCATTTGTGATTTATAAGAGTACATACACACGACAACGCCCTCAATCGGCTGATTCCCGCCCACCTGTTTCTGATCGAAAGTAAGATTAGATGTTGTTGAAAGTCCCCACATTAAATTACGAGCATGTGAAGATGATTTAGGTTTGATGTTCAAATACCTTCTACCTTTGAGATATCAATAATTTCATGAATTTTAACATCAGTAATTAAAACTGTTTAACTAATATCCCGGATTTAGAAAAGTACGATAAGTTGTATTTAAAGATATACATATATTAATTTTAACATCAGTAATTAAAACTGTTTAACTAATATCCCGGAATTAGAAAGTACGATAAGTTGTATTTAAAGATATACATATATTAATTTTAACTATCAGTAATTAAACTAGTTTAACTAATATCCCGGTATTTAGAAAGTACGATAAGTTGTATTTAAGATATTACATATATTAATTTACTAGTCATCC
>NW_013667684.1:107451-112500 GCF_000517525.1 Limulus polyphemus | reverse complement strand
CGATATACTAATTATATAATTTTAACATCAAGTAATTAAAACTGTTTTAACTAATATCCCGGAATTAGAAAAGTACGATTAAGTTGTATTTAAAGATATACTATATATTAATTTTAACATCAGTAATTAAAACTGTTTAACTAATATCCCGGATTTAGAAAAGTACGATAAGTTGTATTTAAAGATATACATATATTAATTTTCAGCATCCAGTAATTAAATTTATCAATTTTAATATGGGTATAACATTAATAAAAACTTCTGATTTTTACAATTTCTCTAGATTTTTAAGTGTATTGTCATTTTAATTCTGTTTCAATAGCGTTTACACACAGAGTTTAGTACAGGTTTAGAAACAGACAGAAAAAGCAGCTCAGCAAACCAAGAAACTAACTAGTTTACTAGATACTTTATAATATAAGTTTTACATGAGAAATGAAAGTTAGCACTTAGAATTAATTTTAACATTATGGCGATAACTGAGCCTAAACTCAAATGAAGAAATATTTCTGAAATATATATATCTGTCATTATAGAATGTTCAAGTTATTCTATTTGAATAAAAAGTTTACTGTGCCATTCGTCAAACGCCAAAATTCGTAAGTAAAAACAAACTATTAAATTCTATCACTTTAAGTATTACATTATAATATGTTAATTTAAATATCCTACATACACATTTACTTTTACGTTAACATTGATCTTCCGGTATATCTGTAATAAGTCATGTTTTAATAATATCAATATTTGCTTGTTATGAAATAAATACCGTCAATGGAAAATAAACAATTACTTTTTTATACTTTTGAAGTATTGTCTGATTTACCTGTTGGATGTATTTCTACGAATTATAATGGACTTGATATTTGAATGCCTTTGAATAGTTCCCTGGTGGGTCAGCGGTAAGTTTACGGACTTGCAACGTGAAGTTCCCGCGGTGGACACAGCAGATAGTTCAGTGTGGCTTTCCTTTAAAACAAACAACAAAAAAAAGACTTTAAATAGGAAGGTGACTATTCGATTGTGTGTATGTGTCCGTGTTTTTCCTGTTAATATAACTTTTAAGAACTTTGGAAAGTAGTATCTTTTTAGTCTGCGTACCTGTTATGGTGCATTAAAATGGACACAATTGCCGAATATACTTATTTGCCCCTCCTTTTAGCTGCGTTTTGATTAAAATATGTTATAATGTTAATAAGTACGAATCTATGATAAGTTACGCTTTAAACAATACGAAATAATTGTAAATATGTTTTTATTTTCTATTACAGCACAAACTGGGCAGAGCGATCGACTTGTAACTTTATTCTTAAGATTACTTACAATTTTATCACTATGATATAATAATTGAACTACAGCAAAACTTTCTAGTATACCCTAGTCTTAAAACACTTTGTTCAATGTAAACGTATTTTTATTACGAATTGATAAGATAACGGCGTTTGGAACTGTGTTTTTCTTTAAACTTCTTACAAAAAGTGTTTTTTTTTCGTTACCCATTCAAGCCGTCTCTAAACATTATAGTTTGTTTGTTGTTAGCGGAAAGTTGTACAATGAGCTATCTAAACTGTAGCCGCCACAGGGATCGAACCTGAATTCTAACATTATAAGCACTCAATAGTAGCATTGAGACACCCAGAATTAAGTAGACCAGCTGAGATGTTTCAATTAGAGGAATATATATATATAACAAAAGTCAGTTTGTCTTTACACCCCACCTATATATATATTCGAATCTTATATAAGCTGTAGAGCGTAAGAGAAAACCAAGACATTTTATCGTGAATTAATAACCAATTTAATTTCGTACTAGAACGTTACAATGACCTTTTATTCTTACCTACATACGTAACATAAACATAGGTATAAGATGAAAACTTTATATTTCTATAAAGTCATTGATTTCCCTTTAGATGTTTTGTCTAATGTTATGCACGACTTAATTGTAATAATATATGCTAGATACTGTTATATGTTGTTAGCAACTTTCAATCAAATATCCTGCAAATTTGAGTTTCAATTACCATAGTTTACCGCAATATTATGATATGGTTAATATATAATAAACATATATATATGTACATAAAAGTGAGTACTATAGTTTAGTCCTACATAGGAGAACGTATTGGGTGTTTAGCTAATCGACAGCGGTAAGTCTTCGGATTTACAACGCTCAAATCAGATAGCCCAATATGGCTTTGCTATAACAAAACACACACACACGCTAATCGATTTAGTAATGCTCTACTGTCAAATAATTAAAGGGGCAGAAAAATAAGGCTTGAAAAATTACATCACTTGTGACTAATTTCATCATAACTGATCATTTGCTGATTTGTCATTTTGGTGATCTCTTTTACTTTGATTATTCTTTCCATGCATATGTTTGTATCTGGCGGTGTTCAGATTGTCAAAGATGTTAAAATGTTAGCGAACAAACAATCCGTCATAAGAAAGTTGTGGCTACGTTATCAAATAATCCATCTGTATATGTTCGTGGTCATGGAAAGTCCATTACAAACTCTTAGTGACCGCTATATGCCAAACATTCCATTATCCATAACTCAATTTGTGCTTCAGTAAATCAACTGCAGTGATTAATTATCAAGAACCAGACATTGTGAGTATTGTCGTCAAGCTGTGTTTTAATCCTACAGTTGACTTGTCTGTCTGTTCATAAATATATCGAAATCACCAGAGAAAGCTGCAATACTTATTAATATTTTATGTTTCTACTAATGATCGACAGGTTTGTATCTAGAGTGCTCGATATGAACTGTTCAACATTGCTGAACATAATCGTTTCGATGGTGTTTTGGTTGTAGCATGACGCTAAATTAGTATCAGTTGATGTAGAGAGCTAAAAGTTTCATAGGGTTGAATACTAGCTTTTGTGGGTACGATAAGGCCAGATTTTGCTCTAATGCAGAACGGTGCTAGTATTGTATTATTAATATTGTGATAGGCTCTCTTGAAAACATGTAAATAGATAAAGGAAGAACATGGTGGAATTGGACAGGATTCAATAAAATGGTTAGCCTACTGATCAGAAGTATACTTTTATGTCAAATGTAAACTTGAACAAACTAACCAAACATGAAGCTGCAGAAATAGATAGTATAGGTAGTACTTTTCAGAAACATAATTTCATTCAAAATATGAGATCACTTAACGTTTTCGAAAACATCCCAATATACAGTAATCAAACTGTATATAACCAATATAATACATGTATTTTTTTTTCTTAATTGGTTTAAGTAATATACATATAATATGTGGAGATTTAATCTAACATCATCATTTCATGTGCTGAACTAAACTGCACCTTGTATTAATGAAAATTATGACCCATGAAAAAAATCTGTAGGGGCGTATAGTTATGAAAAGGTTTAACGCAACTAGACCAATGAAAGCAATCCTTCGAAAAGATATATCAAATTTAAGATTAGATTTTTAGAGATCTGAAAGAGTTTACTTATAACTTTTTAGTAGGGTAGTTTTTGAAGGCTAAAAAAAAAGAGATAGATTCTGATCTATTCAGGCAATATGTGTTCACTCTTACACCACCCAAAATTACTATACAATTAAACATTGTTACATTTCTAAGTTAACTATCACTTCGTTCGGATCTAGTTCAGTAATTAGTAACTCACACACATATAATATGAATAGAAACAAATCAACTAAACAAAGTTTTAAATTTAGAGACGGGAAGCATGAAAAGAACACTTTCAAACATTAAAAGAATGTCAGAGTTATCGAAAGATTCAATTTAAAGAATCGTAAGAAAATTACCATTCAGATTCCTCGATTTTTAATTAACACTTGATATAAAGTCGTAATAGGTAGAGTACATTTAAGAACTACAAATAACTATGTTTCTATGTGAAAATAATATAACTTAGAAAAATACTTCATTGAAGTCTTCTGTTTGATTTAACTATCTAAATGAGTTAGCTAATTCTTTTTGTATATAAAGTGCAAAAAAAGACAGTTGTGAAACTATGGCTAGTCCTTTTCCTGCCCGTGAAGAGCATCGCTTGTTCCTCTGTAAATATGTTCTGCATTTAGAAAATGTTTCAAAAGAGTGCAACCATATTCATTTAACACATATCGATAATTGTAATGCAACATGTTGACAAACATTCGATTACTCATGATGGAGAACAACGTCAAAGGTTCATCAGTGCATTGTTCAACAAACAGATGGCACTAAACTAACTAACATAGAAATTAGCACTAGCTGAAATTAATGTCATGTGTTATAGCAAAACAATACTTAATTAATAATGTTATAATATGTTTACATATAGAAATAACATTCATAATTTCAATTACAAGCGTTTAAGGAAATAAAATAGGAATATATTTTCAGGAATGTTTTACAGTAAACCAGGTATTCCTTTTTGGGACACCTTAGATACTGATGCATCATCGGTGATTATCGGGCACGTGTACCTGGTAGTTATCGGGCACATGTACCTGGTAGTTATCGGGCACATGTACCTGGTAGTTATCGGGCATATGTACCTGGTAGTTATCGGGCACATGTACCTGGTAGTTATCGGGCACATGTACCTGGTAGTTATCGGCCACATGTACCTGGTAGCGCCCATCTCATCTTTACGTAGCCATCCCTAATTTAGCAGTAAGAGCATGTAAGAAGGAACACACATTATATAAAAATATAATGGAATGCAACATTTGTTTCAGATCTCTGCATCCGTAAAGAATTCTCACAAATCAGTATTTTCACGTTTAAAGATAGTTTTATAGTTTCCTCACAGTCGCGCCCTTTTTCTAGTTCGTAGGACTGGAAAACAATCACCACAACTCTATCGACTCACCGTTTAATATCTTCATAAGATATGGATTAATAGCAAAAACAATAATGAGTTATATTTAAACATCTTTAGAATGTATATCAGAGTTTATGTAACATTAGAGTTCGTGAGTGTAAGATATTCTGTTAATGCGAGTTGGGGCTTGTTAGATTTCAAACCAAAATACCTACCAAGTTAGTATTGTTTTTGTTTTTTTAATTTCGCG